>NC_135536.1:100661452-100962911 GCF_045843805.1 Urocitellus parryii | reverse complement strand
TAAAAAACGAATTTGGTGGGCACTGTCAGTGGTAGAATGGTTGCCTTGCAAGGAAGGCCCTGAGTTTTAACCCTGATACTGCTTTAAAAAAAATTACTCCATATAAAAAAATTGTGAAATTATGAATTCCATATTCAGAATTTCTGATCAAATCTTTTGTCTCTTGGAGCTGTTTGGAAACCAATTTAATTTGGACTCTCACTGGTAAAAACTTGCTATAAGATTTATCTGCTTGTAATAGTTAAAAGATCCCTTCAAGAGCTGGGCATGGTATCACATGCCTGTAATCCCAGTTATTCAGGAGAGTGAGGCAGGAGGACTATAAATTCGATGACTGCCCGGGGTACTTGGTGAAATCTTGTCTTAAAATAAAAAAAAATAGGCGCTGGGTGGTATAGCTCAGTGGAAGAATACACTGGTAGGGGTGGGGATCTAGCAAGGTTTTTTTTTGTGTGTGTGTTATCAGGGATTAAACTCTGGGGCACTCAACTACTGAGCCACATCCCCAGCCCTCTTTTGTATTTTATTTAGTGACAGGGTCTCACTGATTTACTTAACATCCGCCTTGCTTTCCTGAGGCTGGCTTTGAACTCATAATCTTCTTGCTTCAGCCTCTGGAGCCACTGGGAATACAGGTGTGCACCACTGCGCCTGGCACCATTTTTTTTTAATTGCCAGGATATGGGGCTGAAAAATGTTTGATATTATAGGGGACTTAAAGGGCCTTTCACTTAAGATCAGACTGGATAAAAGAAACCTATAGAGTGGAAATTTCTCTCTGCTCTCACGAATAGGACTAAAGACCCTTTCTTCCTTCAGAGCAATACATGAGGCTGTTGGTTGTTATTATAACAAAATACCTGAGACTAAATTAACTTTATAAAGAAGTTTATTGCTCAAAAGTTCTGGAAGTTCCAGCCTCCTCTACCCCCTCCCCCCCAGTCAGGTGATGGGCTTATTGCTGTCAGAGTCCCAAGGTGGCACAGGACATCATGTGACAAAAGGCAAGGAAGCATAAGTATGTGTCATGTTCTGCTCTTTCTTCTTTATAAAGCCATCAGTATTTAATCATGGCTCTACCTTTATGATCTAATATAATCCTATTCATGTTGTAAAGCGCTCCCCCCCCCGTTCTAAAACATAACTATGGAAAAAGTAAGGATAAAACTTGTTGGTCCAACTGCTCATAAACTCTTTGGAAGTATGTATCTCAGGTGCATTTAAATAAAATTTGTTGTAAAATGTAAACTGTTCTATTAAGAAAGACTTTTCCTTTTCCTTTGGTTATGCTTTTTTTTGGGGGGGGGATAGATGGTCATAGCACAATGCCTTTATTTTTTATGTGGTGCTGAGGATCGAACCCGGGTCCCACCTGTGCTAGGGGAGCGCTCTACCTCTGAGCCACAATCCCAGCCCTGGCCATGCTTTTTTAAAAACCTATTTTCATTTTTTAATAACTGATGCTGGGAATTGAATCCAGGGCTTCACATAAGCTAGGCAAATTCTCTACCATTTAACTACATCCTCAACTCTTTTTGAGTCATGGTCTTATGGAGTTACCTAAAATGGCCTCATACTTGGGATTCTCTTGCCTCAGCCTCTCAGTAGCTAGGATTACAGGCCTGTGTACCTCCACACCCAATTTATCTGAATGTTTTACTCTTTCTTTGTACTGATTTTGTATTGCTTAATTTCCAAAGTCTTCTTTGAGCTATAAAGGGTAATAATTAAAATGATTTTGCTGGGTGAGGTAGTGCACACCTGTATTCCTAGCTACTTGGGAAGTTGAAACAGGAGAATCACTTGATCCCAGGAGTTCAAGACCAGCCTGGTCAACATAGCAAAACTTGTTTCAAAAAGAAAGGTTTAGCCAGGTACAGTATGGTACACATCTGTAATCCCATGGAATTTGAGAGTCTGAGACCAGAAGATTGCAATTTTGAGGCCAGCCTTAGCAACTTAGTGAAACCCTTTCTCAAAATGAAAAATAAAAGGGCTGGGGATGCAGCTAATTGGTTAATTACCTCTGGGTTCAATCCAAAAAAAAAAAAAAAGTTTAGAACAGTATCAAGTTGCTGGAATTACAGGCATGCGCCACCACACCCTGCAAGGCTGTTTTTCTTGGTGACTGTTAATGTAGATTGGTAGTATCACAAGGAAGCAAAGTTTAGGTTGGGGTTAAACTTTTGATACTTTCGTGGAGGTTCTCTTCTTTGCAACACAATTGAAGATGGTGAAATGTCGTTGAACTGAACTAGACTTTACTATCTTCAATGTTACATTGATATTGTATTTAGTATTTCATCTAGAAGGGTAGCCATCTTTGATTGCTGAAAGCAAGGTGAAGTGATACAGAGGCCAGCTCCAGCTGGCGACTGTCATCTTGTTCCTTAATTCCTTCTGTCAGGCTTTGGTAAGAGGTCATTATGAAGCTGAGGAGTCCAGTAATGGGTTAGGACACTGGGGTACTGTGTCATTAACCATCATCAATTTTTTCTTCTTTGCTGCTGGAGACTTTATGAGGAAGCAAAAGAGTGGCAGACTAGCTATGGGTGAGATTGTTAGATAATAGCGGATTACTTAAGTTTTTCTGTTTTGCCATCATAGTGATTGTGTTCCATTTCAATGATCTTGAGTACTTCTTAAAACTAAATAAGAACTGTTCATAATTATGTGAAATTTAAGAGATGCAAGTTTAGGGATGGGGTTATTTCTGATCCTTAAGTTCATTATTCTTTCTTTTTTTTTTTATTGTTGGTTGTTCAAAACATTACATAGTTCTTGATATCATATTTCACATTTTGATTCAAGTGGGTTATGAACTCCCATTTTACCCCGTATACAGCTTGCAGAATCACATCAGTTACACTTCATTGCTTTACATATTGATATACTCATGTCTGTTCATTATTATTTCTGATTCTTTTAGTGAATAAATGCTTACATGTTCTCTACTGTAGATAAAATAAATGCTAAGAGATTATAGATAAATATTGTATGGTGTTTTCTGACTAGTACAGTTAAAACACTTAGGTTGTTATAAAGATATTAAAAAAATAAAATTGTAGCTCTTTATCAATATTTTGAATGTAATATTAATTAGAGAAGTAATTAAGGAAAAAAGTTGTGTAAGATATCATTAGGCTAATTTCTGTTCATTCCTACCAGATGACATGGATTCAGGTTTAAAAAACTTGAACTTTTTCAATTATTTCTCCTTCTAACTTATGAATATATCTATACCTAGAGCCATCATTGTGTCCTCCTTCCAGTGTTGAAATCTTTCTGTTTACCACCCAGACCCCTGAATTACTGGAGATGGAACCCAAGGGTGCTACCACTTAACTAATATCCCCATACTTAAAAAAAAAAAAATTGTTTTAGGGCTTTGCTAAGTTGTTGAGACAGGCCTTGAACTTGTGATCCTTCTGCCTCAGCTTCCTGGGTTACTGGGATTACAGGTGTGAACCATTACTCCTGTTTTATCTAATCATGTTTTATCTAGAATGTTGAAAGTTATCATTTATCCTTTCTTCCTGTATGTCTTTCATAGAATGAAAGGGCTTTTCTGAATCTACTGGAAGACTCTGGGGTTGCTCCCCATTGACATAATTTAATTCTGAAATTTTCTTAGAGCTGAGGAGTGGTAGTCCACCTGCTTAGCATGTGTGAGGCCCTGGGTTCAGTCCCCAGTACCACGAAAACACAAACAAGCAACAGTAATAAAATGGGATTGAGGTGGTGCTCATTTGTAATAATACCAGAGATCTTTCCTAGCTACTCTATTTTAAAATTCCAATTCATGCACCTTCCCCTTCATCAACTGGCTTACTTTTGTCTTCTAGAAAGTATGCTTCCCTTCAGGGAGGACTTATTTATTTTTTTCTTTTGAGTCCTTATTCTTAGCACTTGGAATAGTTCATGGCACAGTGTAAAGTACTCAGTGTTTGTTGAATGAATGACTATAATATTAAATGTTTCAGATCAGGATAGGCTTATTTAAAATATTTCTCTAGGGTTACTGTTGGAAAAAGTTGATTATAAAGGACATTTTAAAGTTTTCATTAGTTATGAACCTGTGTTCTTCTCTCTCAGGTAAAATTTCTTTTAAAGCAGGCATTTTCATATCCTTTTGGTAGATGAAAGATCTGGAACCTTTGAAAAGCATTGTAGAAAAAGATTTGTGAAAGCTATCCAGACTATCTTAGATGACATTGACAGTATAGCAGCACTTTTTTTGGCCCTTACAGCTTTACTTTGGAATTGTAGAAGCATGGTATAATAATGCCCTCATTCTTCTCCATCATCTTTAATTCTAGAAGATAGGGAAATGGAAAATTTACCTTTCCATAGTAAAATGTAGCTACTCAGGAATGATGAGGTACACCATCAGGTAATTGTACTTAATGAGGTATAATTAATATTATTGCTGTCTTATTCTGACAAGTTTCTTTCTTTCTTTCTTTCTTTTTTTTTGTACCAGGGCTTGAACCTAAGGGCACTTACCCACTGAGCCACATCCCCAGTCCTTTTTATTTTTTATTTTGAGACAGGTTTCAAAATACAGTCTTACTAAGTTGCTGAGGCTGGCTTTGAATCTATGATCCTACTGCCTCAACCTCTTGAGCTTCTGGGATTATTGTTGTGCAGCACCATGCCTGGCTTATTAGAAATTCTGACCACTGTCACCTAATTTTTTTTTTTTCTTGAGATGTTTGATATTGAACACAGGGCATCATGCATGCTTGGTAAGTACTCTTCCACTGAGCTGCATCCCAAACTCCCTTTTTTTTTTTTTTAATTTGTTTTGATGCAAGATTCAGCCAGATTGCCAAAGCTGGCCTTAAACTTGCAATCTTCTTACCTCAGCCTCCCAAGTAGCTGGGATGATAGACCTTTGTCACCGTACCTAGCTTGGCTAATGCTATTTTCTGAGATACCAGAAACAGGAAAATGATTTCTGTTTTGTAGATGTATTTGAAAGGCCTGAGCAATATACAAATGGAATAATTTTTTTTTTTTTTAAGAGAGAGAGAGTGAGGGGGGTGGAGAGAGAGAGAGAATTTTTAATATTTATTTTTTAGTTCTCGGCGGACACAACATCTTTGTTGGTATGTGGTGCTGAGGATCGAACCCGGGCCGCACGCATGCCAGGCGAGCGCACTACCGCTTGAGCCACATCCCCAGCCCCACAAATGGAATATAAAGCAATTGGGGACATATAACTGATTTAGTAAAGGAAACCTGAGTTTAGCCAAGTTTTCAAGTTTATTGTCTTTCCAAAATATCCTTAGCTTTGTAACTATATGATTCCTTTGTAAATTTTCCATAAACTCTGGTTATTTCTAAGTTATTACTAGTAAACCTAGTAAAATGAGAAGAGTTTATGCATTTACCTATGGTCAGAATAAGCCGAGAGGAACCTTATGGGTTTCTCCAGAATTTTAAGATCCTTAAAGAACAATTTGGACTTGTCAATGACCTCATCATCATCCAGAAATGCTTACTTAACAGGTGGGCAAATAAACAATTATAGCACAGGATTCTAATTTAAGTTCCAGATTAGGGAAAATATTAGAGTCTTTGAGAATAGGGTCAAGGAATGGTACAAAGGAAGCATTAGCTGAGATGAGTTTAAGAGTTTGTGTTGCAGTAAGGGGATAGACCACTGATCACAGTTTGTAAAGCCCTAGAGTAAAGAGAAAGCATAATGTTTTATTTTTTAATTTTTTGGTGTGGGGAATTAATTCCAGGGCCACTTGCATGCTAAACACATATAATACCACCAAGCTACACCCCCAGCTTGAGCCTTTTAAAGGAATTTAAAAGGTTGGAGGAAAAGAATAATTTGAAAGAGGATGAATTGATAGAGATTAAAGATATTTAAGGCCTTTGGGTCATATTCTGAAGACAATATGGAAATTTTAAAGGAATGGCATAATGAGATGATTATTTTAGGAAGATATCTGGCAAGGTTCAAACACCACAGGAATATTTCATAGTCAGTGTGTCTAGAGTTGGCCTTAGAAAGTTACCAGTTTTTTATATGATAATGGTACACACAACTCCTTATTCCCCTTGTACAAAGGGGTGCAGTATCATTGAATTACATCTCTAGAGTTTTTTGTTCTTTGAGATAGGGTCTCTGTTTCTTGCCCAGGCTGGCCTTGAATTTGGGATTCTTTTGTCTCAGCCTCCCAAGTAGCTGGGATTACAGGCATTTTCCAATTTACATGGATTTCAACTGTTTTTGAGAACAACTAAATTAAGAGGGTTCTTTAGTAGGCCTGTCACTTTGCTTGCCCATACTATCAAAATGGTGTATGCCATGTGAGTTTTTTTTTTTTTTTCCTCTCTTTTGGGTTAGTTTGGGCATACATATACTCCCCCCTACAGAAGTAAACAAAGACTTAAATTGGGATTGTATTAAAGTAGGCTCATTGATTTGAGAAATTCAAGTTTGATAAATATCCACAGTTAGGCAATGTATTAATACACATTAATACTTTGTTTTGAAATGTTTTTATTTCATCTCCAGTTAATAGAGGATGCTTTTTATTGGAAATAAAAAGCTAGGGCTTACCTGTTTAAAAAAATTGTTTAAATTGAAATTACCTAGGGAATAGGAGATTTATGCATATTTAAATATCTCTGATGAGTAATCTGGAAGTTTGAAGGGGCATTAAGAAAATAAAGTTCAAGTAAGTCTATGGAGGTGGGATGTAGCAACTGTGAGAGTGTGAACTATTAACAGAAGTTTTAGAAGGTGGGGAAGGCAAAGGAAAGAAAGAAGCTTTCATGTGGTAAAGAATGTTTTTTGGGCTTCAGTCGATTTTCTTATTCACAGAGCTCCACTTACTTGTTTCATGTGGAATGTGTTTTTCAGTTGTCCAGTCACTGAAACCAGAAACCTGGGAATTACCCTGTACTTTCCCTTTCTATGATTGGCTATTTAGTCCTTTTAAAAAGTCTTCCATGTCTTTTCAAATCTCTCTGAAATGTTCCCCGCCATTTGCCCTGTCTTCATTAGTATTTATTAAGTTTAGTAGTTATCTTTTTCATGGAATATTACATTGTTTGCATCCTACAGGTTTAGGGCCCTTTAGTTGCTTCCTTCTCCATCTTATAATATACTCTCAGAATTCAAATTTGATCTTTTTTCACTCCACTCATGTTAGATTAATTGCCTTTTTTTAGAATTTTCTTAGACTAAAATTTTCAGCTTCTGTTCTTGCTGTATAATGCTTTTTCCCTTTAAACATTTTTTTTTTAGACATCGATGGACCTTTATTTTGTTCATTAATTTCTATGTGATGCTGAGAATTGAACCTAGTGCCTCACACATGCTAGGCAAGCACTCTATCACTGAGCCACAACCCCAACTCTAATACTTTTTCCCTTTCTTGCTTGGGAAGAAAGAAACCTGGAAATTACTATCAGATCTGATTTTTTTTTTTTAAACAAGAAGCTGGATGTCTTTATTTTTATGTAATATCTCAATTTCTAAAATTTGGCAGCTGTTAATTCAGTTTGAAAAATATGCTGTCTAGTTTGCAGGTTTATTTATAAAACCTTTGATTATATATAAACCCTCTTTTCCCACTGCAAATTTAATTGCCCAATCTTTGTGTACTCACATATGTCAATGTATGCTTTTCAAATTATTATAAAACACAATACAAATAGTGATATGTATTAAAAGTTTTTTTAAAACTCATGAAAACTGCTTCGATGAGAAACTGGAATTTACATAGTTTAACAAAGAATACCGGGATAAGGTTAAACATATAACGTTGAAGTATTCATACTGTAGCCTTTTGGATAATCTTTGTTGGATAGAAAGACTTTACTCTAAGGCTTTTCTGTAAGTTTATAGAAATTTTGTAGGGTTATAGATGACCTGATCTAACCAATTAAATAGAAATTTATAAGAGTTTCCAGAATGAATAGATGATTCAGATCTTTATTTTTTGCCTGTTCTTATTTGAGCACTAGTTCAGTATTATCTAGAGTTCTAGTAGCATTGCAGCCATCAGCTTGGATCTAATATCTTCACAGTATATGTGCAGTAACAGAAGCATATGGTTTAGATGTGTAGAGCAAGTTGAGATGCATTTTGCAGTTTAAAGGAGCCTCAGATGGAAAGTGGAGAAGAAACTAGGTAAAGTGACCAGTGTATGCTGATCCCAGAACTTGATTTTAGGTCATTGCCAGTGACCATAAGTTTTGAACCAACCTCTGTTCTTTTTTTTTTTTTCCTTTTATTTTTCCCTACTTTAATCCAATACAACTGAAATATCTCTGACATATTTTAATAAAAACTTAAGTTTCTTCTTTGCTTGTAAAATTTAAATTGCTGTGTAGCCAACATAGAGACTTCATTTTGCTTGGCAGGGGAGCTCTTCCAGTCTCCCTATAGGCTTCTTGATTTCTTTAGCCATGCTTTTTACACCTCTCACTATTCATTGAAAATATGGGTCTTTACTGTTTATTTCTTCCCTAGTCACCATTCTGCCAACCTCAACTGTCTGACGTGGTTAAATAGGGTTCTCCTTCCTCTTTAATTCTGCCTGGTCAAATCCTACATTTTCTTTCAGACTCAACTTTCTTCTTCATTCCAGTAATAGGATTGCCCAGACCATTCTAGCTCAGGAGAATCGTCTTGTCTTTAGAAGTTTGGTTGTTTTTGTTCATAAAGGTTTGCATTCATATCATATCCTGTGTGATAAATCTATGGGTGGGTTGTCTCAGTTTCATCTGGAAGGCAATAAGCCACGTTTCATACTTTATGTCACATATAGAGCTTCTTATCAGATTAAAAAAAAATGTGTCCCACAAGTCAATATGTTCTTGTATTTGTAGACCTGAAAAATGTCTGAAAATTCCAGTGACAGTGATTCATCTTGTGGTTGGACTGTCATCAATCATGAGGTATGCTCTTTAATACTTTTTATGAGGCAATTTGTAGTCTTTTTTTTTTAAAGAGAGTGTGTGAGAGAGGGAGAGAGAGAGAATTTTTTAATATTTATTTTTTAGTTTTCAGCGGACACAACATCTTTGTTTGTATGTGGTGCTGAGGATCGAACCCGGGCCGCACGCATGCCAGGCAAACGCACTACCTACTGCTTGAGCCACATCCCCAGCCCAATTTGTAGTCTTTTAGTGTTAGCAGTGATATAAAATATTCTTTGAAGGCCAGCATTTTTCTGCATTTAAGCCAAAGGTTCCATTGTCCGTAGCTTGCTTTGCCGAGAACTCTTCATGGGCCAGTATTGTCTGCATTATTGTTCATAGCTTTCCTTAGCTTGAAGTTGTTAGGCACATTTTTACTGAGTTTTATTACTAGTCAGGCTCTGTGCTTTATCCAATTCTCATGTAATTAAAAAAAGCCTCACTGTATATAGATTGTTTTCATTCTTATTTTGTAGTTAAGAAAACTGAAGCTTAGAAAGGCAAATTTGTTAAAAATTAAGTAATTAGAAAATATCCAAGCCTGGATAGAACAGAATGGCTCAAAGGAAGATGGAGAATGTATAATTATGTTGTTTTAGGAACTTAGCAGAACTATGATGTTATAGGAACTTAACAGAACTTAAAGAACTATGGTTAGAACTTTATCACAAAAATATATTTTATGTAGAGGAGTAATATACATACAATGAATGCACATAACTAGTTTGTAATAAACACTACAAAGAGAAGAAACATAAGTTCTTATTAAGGGTTTATGTTCTACACTGCTTTCATTATTTAAAAAAAATCACTGAGATACAATAAAGTAAAAATCAGCCATACTTGTTCAAACCATCTGTGGTTTTCTTGTTTGTTTTCAGGATCTCCTCTCGCCTATTTTTCATTAATAGAAAAATTTTAACATTTTCTTATATAATTATTTTAATATTTAGACAGTCATCTTCTAGAAAGCAAGATTACTAAAAAAGATTGCTTTCTGTTTTATAGTTTCAAAACTTAATAGCAACTGTACCAATTAAGTTTGAAGTTGTTTTTATTTTTATAAGTATGCCAGGTGTGATGGCACACACCTGTAATCCCAGCAGTTTGGGAGGCTAAGGCAGGAAAATTGCAAGTTCAAGGCCAGCCTGAGCAACTTAGCTATATCCTAAGATTTAAAAATAATGGAAAAAAAAAAAAGGACTGGGGATGTACACAGTAGTAGAGCATTTCTGGTTTCTGTTCCCAGTACCTCCCCCCCCAACACAAAGTGATTTTTCTATTTTTAACCTGTTTCTACAAAGCTTGGGTCAACTCATAACAGCTTCTTTTCCTTCAAGGATAATTAACAGTACAGGAGCAAGGCAGCATTGGAAATCCTACCTGTGAGCCTGCAGGTTAGAACAAAACAATAAATTTTTCTGGCACTTGCCAAGTGTGTTAGACATCATGCCACAGAGTAAATCATGTTTTTTTTGTACTTTCATCTTCTGTATTTAGTTACCAAATTCAGCTCTCTTGTTAGTGTCTCTTACATATGTTTCCTTTTCCATTATTACCATTGTGATTTGGTCCAGAGCTGGTCTTTCCAGCAACCCCCTAGTCAGCTCTATCCTTGCCTTTGCTTCTGTCATGCTCCTGCCACCATAGGCAACCTTAAAGTCTTACATTTAGAATTCTCTTTAGTCTTCAAGGTTACTCCTTTCACAACTTCTTTTATATTTTGCTATTTGAGTTATATGTTAAATTTCTTTTTAGTCTTCAAAGCCTATTCCGTTCACAAATTCTTTTATTTTTTGCTGTTGTGAGTTATATATTTGAATTTTGTAAGTTGATAGAAAAAATAGGGAGAGGCAGAATCAGCAGCTTCATGGTTAACTTTGCTTATTAAGACACAAGGAGGGCTGGGGCTGTGGCTCAGTGGCACTGGGTTTGATCCTCAGTATGTGAGGCACTGGGTTTGATCCTCAGTACCACATAAAAACAAATATACAAAATAAAGACATTGTGTCCATGTATAACTTAAAAAAAAGACACAAGGAAAAAATTCACAAGATTCCATTATTAAAGATAGTCTGACAATAAAGTATGAAGGATAACCTCAGAATAAAAAAATGTTATAGGAAAGGCTTCTGTTAACCTGATAGTTTTATTTAATTCATGCCTTTCAGTCTGATCTTTGACAAAGATGCCAAAAGCATACATTGGAGAAAAGACAGCCTTCTTAACAAATGGTGCTGGGAAAATTTGTTATCCATGTGCAGAAGAGTGGAATTAGGTCTTTATATCTCACTGTGCACAAAAGTCTACTCAAAATGCATCAACGATGCAGTAATTAGACCAGAAACTATGCAACTCATAAAAGAAAATGTTGGGGCAACACTCTAGCATACAGGTACAGGCAATAACTTCTTCAACAGACCCCTGAAAGCCCAGGAAATAGTATCAAGAGTTAATAAATGGGATGGCATAAAATTAAAAAGCTTCTTCACAGCAAAGGAAGTGAAGAGAGAACTTCCAGAATGGGAGAAAATCTTGCCTAGCTACTCTTCTGATAGAGGATTACTGTCTAGAATATATGAAGAACTCAAATACCAAAAAAAACCCCCACAAAATACACCACCACCAATAACACAACTAATAAATGGGCAAATGAACTCAACAGACATTTCTCAAAAGAAGAAATACAAGTGGTCAACACTATATGGAAAGAATGTTCAACATCATTAGCAGTTAGGGAAATGCAAATCAAAACTACCCTGAGATATCATCTCACTCCAGTTAAAATGGCAGCCATCAAGAATACAAATACAATAATAAATGCTGCAGATGATGTGTCAAGAAAGGAAACTTTCATACTGTTAATGGGATTGTAAATTACAGTGACCATTTTGGAAATAAGTATGGAGGTTCCTCAGAAAAACCTTGGCATGGAACCATCATATGACCCAGCTATAACACTCCTTTGTATTTATCTTAAAGAATTAAAGTCATACTATAGAAATACATAGCCGTGCAATTCACAGTAGCCAAACTGTGGACCCAGCCTAGATGTCTGTCAGTGAATGAATGAATAAAATGTGGTATATATACATAATGGAGTTTTATTGAGCCAAGAAGAACGAAATTATGTCATTTGCAGGAAGATGGATGGAACTTGAGAACATTATGTTAAGCAATTAAAACAAGCTCAGAAAGTCAAGATCATATGTCTTCCATCATATGTGGATGCCAAGGAAGAAAAAGGGAGGATCTTATGAAAATTGAAGGGAGATTGGTAGAATAGAGGAAATGGACCATGGAGAGGGAGGAAAAGAGGGAAAGGGGAAATATATTGGAGAATGATATTGGCCAAATAATATTATTGTATTGGTACATCTATGAATATTAAAAAAATTATTCCTTCAACATAGCAGTTTACTTTGCCATAAGAAGTAGTTTTTGGGCTGGGATTGTGGCCTCGGGGCAGAGCACTTACCTCTCATGTATGAGGCACTGGATTCTGTCCTCAGCACCACATAAAAATAAATAAATAAAATAAAGGTATTGCGTCCATCTACAACTAAAAATTTTTTTTTTGGTACCAGGAATTGAATCCAGGGGTGCTTAACCACTGAGCCTCATCCCCATCCCTTTTTATATTTTATTTTGACACAGGGTCTTGCTATGTTGCTTAGGGCCTAGCTAAGTTGCTGTGGATGGTTTTGAACTTGCAGTCCTTCTTCCTCTGCCTCCTGAGTTGCTGGGATAAAGCTCATTGGATTAGATGTCATTCCCTTTTGGAGTATGGCAAAATCTGGGACTTTTACTAATGGAAAACATCTATATGTAATCAAATCCAGCTTTGAGAAATTAATAGGGAAATAACTGATTATCACTTTTTCTCTAGGGGTCTGATGTAGAGATGGTGAATTCTGTCACAACCAGTGACAGCTGTGAGCTCACCCCAGAATGTTCATCTTTAGAACAAGAAGAGGATGTTCAAGTACTGCAGATAGAGCAGGAAGGTAAGTTGTTAAATTCTGATTGAAAATAAAAATGTGAGTGTCATTATGAATCTTGACTTCTTTCTAGGCAGTCAGCTTTTTTGGATAATCTTGGTGATCTGGTTACTGAAGGACTAATTTTAGTGTGGGTTAGATAAAAATTCAGTGTGGATTTAGGAAGGCTTGCAGAACCTAGTATCACCAACCTGCCATAGTTTTATTATTTGCAGCAGTAATATGTTTGGGTCTCCACATAGTCTTTCATACCATAGGTGTAACCAGTGACTAAACATTATGTATTATGTGGTTTAACATGAATTTGTTTGGTACTTTGTATTTACTTGCCATTATTAATGTTATGGCTAGCAATGTACAAAACTTTTCATCAGAAGAGATTCTCTAGGTATCATCATGCTATGGAGTTCTTGAGTTAAGATTTAGTAAAATGATATTTGACTATGTACTGTACTGCATCTATGTTAATATACTTCCTGTGGAACTTGTGCATGTTATTTATGTAAATGAGACATATGACTCCCAAATAATTGCTGTAACTCCCAAGCAATTTCTATGTAGTCTTATCTTCGTATTTAAACTACTACTTACACTTCTAAAACAGTTTCATTAAAATGTAAAGTAAGAAGAACATTTCCCCCTCAGGAGAGTAAAGTAGGTATGTCAAGGCCAGAAAATAGAAATAGAGGAGATTATTGTACCTGTTATTTTTTTCTTAAGCTTATGTGCTGATTACTATTCTCGTTTGCACATATTCTCATTGTTTGTAGTTCAGATCCCTTTGAGATTCTGAAAGGGGTGAATAGTCTCTCCCAAGAAATGCATTTACCTATATGTAAAAAATTTCCATACTTGGTATGTACTTTTGTGTTTAATAAAACACAAAAGTACTGTTTTTTTTTCTTGTTCTTAGGTGGTTAAAATACATAAAAATAAAGTTCATGGTGGGGGAAAATGATTTTTAAAGGATTTAAAAAAATATTTTTAGTTGTAGGTGGACATACAATATCTTTATTTTATTTTTGTGTGGTGCTGAGGATTGAACTCAGTGCCTTACACATGGTAGGCAAGTGCTCTACCACTGAACTACAACCCCAGTCCCAAAAATGATTTTAATATACAGCTACTTATAATTCTTTTATAATTTATGTATGTATTTAGTTTTATACTTAACTCCCATTAACATTTTGTACTCTTTGAGAAAAAATAATGAATTCAGTATTCCGTTTTACATTTCTTCTTTGAGGAGACTCTTACAGATTTTATCTTCTGTAGTGACATTATTTTATTTTCCTATAGTTTTTTTTTTTTGTACTGGTGATTGAATTCAGGGCTTTGTGCATGCTAGGCAAGCATTCTACCACGGAGGTACTTCCCCAGACCTCTTTACTTATTTATTTATTTATTTATTTTTTGAGACAAGCGTCTAGCTGAGGTGCAGAGGATGGCCTTAAACTTGTAGTCTTCTTGCCTCAGCTTCCAGAGGAGTTACATGTGTTACATGTGTGTACTACCACACCTGGCTTGTTTTTCTTTATTCTTTTGATTCCTTGTTTTTATAGTTTAAAGCTTTTTTTTTTTTTTTTTTTAAATAGACAGGGTCTTACTGAGTTGCTTAGCACCTTGCTATTGCTGAGGCTGGCTTTGAACTTTCAGTCCACCTGCCTCAGCCTCCTGAGCCTCTGGGATTATAGGCGAGTGCTACTGCGCCCGGGCCCCAGCCCATTTTTATATTTTATTTAGAGACAGGGTCTCTCTGAGTTGCTGAGGGTCTTGTTAAGTTGCTGAGGCTGGTTTGGAGCTTGCAGTCTTCCTGCATCAGCCTCCAAAGCTGCTGAGATTATAGGCGCCACTGCATCAGACAAGCTTTTTATAATTTAAAGCAGCTTTGATTCTTACATTACAAGCCAGTGATAGCCATTGGAATGGTGGTGGTATTTTTAGGAATTTTGGATGAACTTTTAAGAAGTCAGGAAATGTGCTATCAGGTATCTGAGGATGTATTTTACATATTAATGGGTTCTTAGAAATACTTTTCATCAAGTGATTTGTTATTACAAGGTAGAGATTTTATTTAGTTAAATTAGCTTTGATTTAAGTTCTTAATAGGTCCCAAGTGAGTACACTTAAGTAAATAAAATTGTTTCCTGACAATTTCAAATAATTAAAATGTGGTAACAGTAGAGTTATTTTTACAATTATATGACTTTTCATTCATCTACTTTAACATTGAGAATAGATTTCATCTACAGTGATGGTATTTATATTACAAAGAGTCAACTGTTTTAAATGAATATTTTTATTGATCTTTGCATTATAACAGAAAGCAGCCAAAATAGCACATTGTTAATGGAAGGAACTGCTTATCCAACTTTGGAAGAAACCACCTCAGCATTTGAGGTAAACTTGTATTCTGTGAATGTATGATAAATCGTATCCTTAGAGAATATGAGTCGAAGCCTCCATTTCTGTATTTTCTTCCTATTTGAATCATAAGCAATGTTCATTGAAAATTTTGAGATTCCATAGATTGATCAGTTTTAAGGGTAAAGTTAGCTTCTGTTAAAGACTTATTCTTTTAATCTGTATTATAATTTGAACCTGGGACACTCTGCCATTGAGCTACATCTCCAACCCTTTTTAGATTTTGATGCAGGGTCTTGCTAAGTTGCTCAGACTGGACCCAAACTTTCGATCTTCCTGCCTTAGTCTCCTGAGTACCTAGAATTACAGGAGTGTGCCACCATGCCTGGCCAGTTCCCAACTCTTAATACAGTAGTCTTCCTTATGTGTGGTTTTGCTTTCCCCCTTTTCAGTTACCTGCAGTCAGCTGTGGTCCAAAAGTATTTGTCTTGACTTTTTCAAAAGAGACAATACATTAATAAAATTTTTATCATAGTACATTATTATAATTATTCTATGTCTTATTGTTAATCTTTTACTGTGCCTAATTTATAAATTAAAAGGTATGTATATGGTATAGAAAAAATATATATAGGGTGGTATATTGTCCATGGTTTCTTGCATCCACTGGGGGTTCTTAGAATGTATACCTTGAATGGGGAATACTGTACAATCACATTGGTGATTAAGTTACAGCATATGAATTTGGGGGACACATTTAAACTATATGATGTAGCTGTTGAAGTTTAATACATACATAACCAGAAAAATTTAATCAGCCTTTAACAGGTTCCCTGAGTATAAAATCATGCTTAAATTCATAGAACTGGTGGGAGAAATCAACTGTCTCTTTTCTGTGGTCATTGGGTAGCAAAGGTAGTTTTCTCAGTTTCTGCATTCCAGTCAGAGAAAGAAGTGGTCCATCTAAATCTGAGAGTTGCCAACGGGTTTGATGATGTTTTCAAGATAAGTGATGAGCCTCTATTGCATAGTCCTTTACTGTTGATAAGAAATAATATCTTTAGGAGCTGGAGGAAGAGCTTAGTGGTATAGCACTTGTCTAACATATCCTAGACCCTGGATTTGATCCGTAGCACTGGAAAAAACAGGAAACCATGTATTTTACTTTAACCTCAGATTACTATATTACCCTATACATTTTGAATTGTATAGAAATATAGGCTCTTAAATAATTTTATAATTTATTATCTCTAAAATTATGATAATTTTAGGCAGAAGAAGAGAGGTCACCTGAAGATAATGTCTATTTTGGAACTGCCAGTGATGATTCTGATATTGTTACCCTTGAACCTCCTAAGTTAGAAGAATTTGGAAATCAAGAAGTTACAATTGTTAAAGAAGCACAGAGTTCAGAAGATTTTAACATGGGCTCTTCCTCAAGCAGCCAGTATACATTCTGCCAACCAGAAACTGGTAAGACATATATAATGATAATATGCTGATATGAGATTTATATAAAGTCTTGTTTTCTAACCCTAAATCTCAACTTTTGATTATATTTGGGTAAAACTCAAGAAATTTTTTGTAAATCTACAGTTATATCTAGGGTATTCCTAGATTGTATGGCCTAGAGCAGAGCAATGTTGTGCTACAACAAGACTTTTTTAAAATCATGTTTGTCTTTTGAATTGTTAAATAGAAGACAGAATTTCTTGAGCTGGGTACATATCTGGGTACACAGTGGTACACATTTGTCATTCTAGGTACTCTGGAGGCTGAGGCAGGAGAATTGCAAGTAAAAAGTACCTAGTTGGGGGTGGATTCTTGGAGGTTTTACTGGTGCTATTTGCAGTGCTGGGGATTGCACTTCCAAGGAAGTTGCTGTATGACTGAGTTACACCCCACCTATAGTTAGTTTCTTAAAGGATGTATTACAGTCCCAGACACTTCAAAATGCATTTGGCTTATTATTTTTTTTAGATCTTTAAAAGTGGGAAATTGAAATATCTTACCTGTAAGGACGAGAATGTTAACATTTTTAATTATAATAGTACAAGTTTGTATTATACAAATAGTGAAAGCAAAAAATTGGGGAGGATTTAACCCAGGGGAGCATTACCCCTAAGCTACATCCCCAGCCCTTTTAAATTTTTGTTTATTTTGAGACAGGTTCTTGCTAAGTTGCTGAGGCTAGCTGTGAACTTGCAGTCTTCTTGCTACTTAGCCTTCTCAGTCACTGAGATTATAGGTGTGCGAAACTGCTCCAGGGTTGGTGAAAAAAATTTGGTGTTTTTTTTTTTTTTTTGGTGGTGCTGGGGTTGAAAAAAAATTCTTAAGTCTTGCAGATCCCTTTGATTATAAGTTATTTAGCAAATATTTATGGTACCTACCAAGTATAAAACAGTGTTCAAGGAACTGTTAATAAAGCAGTCTTCAAAAAAACTCCTTGACTTGGGTCTTTCATTTAGACTGTGTTATGAAAAAATGTACCTATTATAAGTCACTTTCTTAATGCAGCCAATGCTCATTGTTCACAGTCATTTGGAGGTTAAATTTTGAGTTGCTAAGCTTATTCCATTCCATACTTCTTACGGTTAGTTTTTAACATCTTTTAAGATGATCCAAAATATTTAGTTATAATCTTCATGGAAAAATATCATAAGATGCACCTATAATTAACCCACAGTTATAAAAGTGAATTATGGGAGAGGCTACTTGGAATCCTGATTCCAGAAATTTCCTGATTTGATAGAAAAATAGGAACAGATAGTATCTGAGGTAATCTCTCTTTAATATTTACATTTGGCATCTAGAATCAGACAAGGGAATTTCCATCATTTGAGTTTAAGCTAATAAAATTCAGTTTGAGATCTTTGGCTATCTCAATTTGATAAGCTGATTTTATTTAGTGTATCCATAGAAACTGGAAACATTTTAACTATTTAAATACTCATCTGATGTTCTTAGAGGCTAGAGGAAAACTTTGTTAAAATAGCTTACCTAGTCCACTTATCCCTTGATATCCACAAAGGGCTGGTTCCCGGACCCTGGCAGACACAAAAATCTGGATGCTGAAGTTTCTTATATAAAATGGCATAGTATTTGCAAATTACCTAGAAATATCCTCTCATCTCTACATTACTTACAATCTTGTAAAAGGCTATATAAATCGTTAGAGAATTAAAAGAAAAAGAAGTCTGTACATGTTCGGTACAGATTTTTTGTGTGTGAATGTTTTCAATTCATTGTTGATTGAATGGAGGGATATAGGACTTATGGATATGAATGATTCACTGTGCATTTATTTATAAGGGCTTAATATAATTAACTTTACAGTTTAGTAAGGTGATCAAATTTTGATGTGTTTTTGCATTCCAGGATTTGTTTTGTATTCAAATAGTCTCCCCCTGCCCTTTGTTTTAATTTAAGAAAATGCATGACCAAAATGGTCAAATTGAAGCAGGAGTATGGCAGAAGGGTCCAGGGTGACTTATAAGACACAAAAAAGGCTATGGACTGTTTTTTCAGGACCTTAGATAACTCTAAGCTCATTAATTTTAATATTTTTCTCTTTTCTGAACTCAGATTTCCTGGGAATTTTGTAGATTTAGTTAACAGGAATATTAACTATATTTTTACCCAATCTTATCCCTCTCTAAAAGAAATTGTTTCAATAAAAAAAGTTAAAAAAAAATAAAATGAAATGTGGTCCATTCTTGACTGAGATGTCTTTATGGACTCATTACAGACAGTATATGATTAGTTGTTAGGAGTTTTCTTTTCCTTATTCTCATTTTTTTCCCTGATTTGTTAATTTTATGCTACCCTTTGATTGCTTAGTTATTTTGCTTTTTCCTTTCCCTTTCTTCTTTATCCTTACTTTGACTTCATGTTTTTCTTCTAAAAACACTTAGAAGAAACATTAGATTTTAATAGTAATGTACTTTTTAAGAATAATACCAACTTTTTTCATATTAACACTTTTTCCTGGCCCCAAAGGCCAAGTTGGTAGCTGTAGAAATGTATGTATTGTATATATGTTTTGAAAAGGCATGATATTAGATTTTAAGTTAACACAATGTTTTGATAAGTATTTTCAATTATTTATTTTCTTTATTCTTTATAATAAAGCTTTATACATCTTTTTTCCCTATTTATTCACAAAAGAAAGATGGTGGGAGAAGCTGTGGAAGATTCCTGAATGCATAATGGGATGGGATGATCAGCTGAAACACCATGTTCCTAGCCAACTCACTTTCCAAGGTGGTGTGACTAAATCTGATCAGCTTCTATAGAGCTGAGTGTGTCTAGTCACATTTACTACTTACTATGTGCTTCAAAGATACCTGTTGTAATCTGTGATACCCTAAACAGGTGTTCAAAATTGATTTTATAAAAAAAGCTGACTGAGCTTTATTGCATGCCTTTTGCATTGCTTGCATCCTGGACGGACGATGGGCCAAATTATGCTTTAAAAGCTTCTAATCAAAATATTTCAGCTGTTATGTATATAGGTGGATAAGATGGAAGCATTAGATAAAGACCTGAATGTGGGTTAAGTTGGTTTGTTAGAATACATAATGAAGGCAGTTTGTATTAATGGTAGTATTCAAAATTTATTCAGGGAATTTTGATAGTTTGTTTTTACATTTACTTATTATAATTCTGAGTCAAAAGTCTGACTTAAATACTCCAACCATGAACATGAATGCCTTTGTATTATGTAATGCTTTAAGTCTTCCTTTTTTTCTCTTTGTCCAAGAAATGTAACCTCACGCTTGAGGGGACGGCATCTTGGAAAAACTAGTGATCAAGAATAAACAGATAAACATGATGGGCATAAGGGTCATGACCAAAAGATTTCTCAGTGGCATCTGTATCACTAAATATTAGGAGTATTTGTTCATTCAGTAGTGACTTTGATCTTTGTTTGTTTTTATGTGAAAGTGAACTGAATCCCCCATGATCTATTTTTTTAAAAAGCATTGCCTAACCAAATCAGCTTTCCTGTGGCATGGATATCTTGTCTTCTAAAGAACTGTTTTATTTTATTTTTTTTTTAAAGCATGACTGTTGTTTTGAAGCTTTTTGTATTAAACTCAAGTTCAATTTTATCCTTACTTTTAGTGCTTTCCTTTACTTCCAACCAGCCTGTAGAAATCATTACTGAATGATGTATCTATCTTCTGTGTTAACATATAGTTTGTTTTGAAATATGTAAAAGTGTTAAGATATTAACCATTTGGAAAAAAAATTGAAGCTGCTGTTTCCAGGAAATGTTTCCTTGGTCTTAAAATTTTTTTGTATAGTTTTTCTTTTCCTGATTCGTTGTTCTATGCTATCCTTTCATAAAGAAGTCCTTAATATCCGAGATAGCTGTTGTGTCACTTCCTCATGCTGACATATTTACTAGAGGGTGAAATTAATAACCTTCTAGTAAGAGTGGCAGTGGAAGGGAAGGGCTCATCTGACTTCTGGAAACCTGTATTATACTGTAGTGCTTTGAACTTGATTTAGGATAGTAGAATGGAATTGAAAGTAGGTGCCAGATAGACCCAGGAAATTTTTGGTGGTAGTTATACTTTGTGAATCACAGGACTGCTTCCATATGTTCCTGGGTTCCTTAAACTGTTGAATTTAAGAAATGAATGAAGAGGACTGGGGTTGAGGCTCAGTGGTAGAGAGCTTGCCTAGCACATATGAGGCACTAGGTTTGATCCTCAGCACCACATTAAAAAAAAAAAAAGGTATTTTGTGTACCTATAACTAAAAAAATATATATTTAAAAAAAATGAATGAAGAGAGATGATTTTTTTCTTTCAGAATTGGTACTTGTTTTTTATGCATCCCATAGCAATGAAATTTAATAGACTCTGAGAATAAAAGTATGAACTGCCAGAGGGAAGTTTTTTTTTTTTTTAAAACCAGTATTTCAAGGTATGGAGTAATAAGTTTTAACAAATTTCTGTGTATCACATTCTAGGACTTTTATGCTTCAACTTTATGTTGATAGATTGAAAAATTGTTTTTTTGTTGTTTGGTTTGCTATTTCATGTAAAAAGGCATGTAGGGATAGCATTGATTATTCTAAGCCATTTATTGGGAAAGCTTTTCTAAAAGTTTTAATACGTAAATATCAACATTTTTCTTTTTAAAATAGTATTTTCATCTCAGCCTAGTGATGGTGAATCAAGTAGTGATGAAACCAGTAATCAACCTAGTCCTGCCTTTAGACGACGCCGAGCTAGGAAGAAGACTATTTCCACTTCAGAATCTGAGGAACGATTGCCTGCTGAACAGGAAAATGAACCTTCTAAGGAGTTGAGTAAACGCCAGTTCAGTAGTGGTCTCAATAAGTGTGTTGTACTTGCTTTGGTGATTGCAGTCAGCATGGGATTTGGACATTTCTATGGTAAGTATTTGAAAATGTGTTATACGTTAACTGATGCCATTATAAATAGAAGATGATTGAGGAATCCTAGATCTGTTTTCATTGTCATTATTAAGCTGATGACCTTGCAGCCTGTTTGTATTTCAGTTTTTTTATTTGGAAAGTGGAGATAGTGCTGCTTATCTCATTACACTATTTTCACTTAAATGAGCTAGTAGTTATTTAAGAAATGTAAGAACCAGGTGTGGTATAGTATGTGCTTGTAGTCCCACTTGCTTGAGAGGCTGACACAGTAGGTTTATTTGAGGCCAGATTGGACAACAAAGTCAGACTGCATCTCAATTTAAAAAAAAAAAGGCAATTATTAACATGTATGACTTTTTTTAAGTAAAAAGATTAGAAGATTAAAAATTTGAAATGTTGGGGCTGGGAATGTGGCTCAGTGGTAGAGTGCTTGCCTAGTAGGCATGAGGCCCTGGGTTTGATCCCTAGCACCACCACCACCAAAAAAAAAAAAAAAAAAAAATTGAAATGCTCACCACGAGGCAAGTCATTTTAATTTGCTATTACAGATTATTTAAATCATAGTTGGAGTAGTTACATTTGAAGTCTCCCAATAATTATTGCTCATCATTTCTATTTTGAGGTTTAATGCAATTGTCATTTTGTGACATTCATTTTTGTTTTATGATTCACATTAGTTGAAAAATTTTTAGCCTTATATTTTGGTTTTTGTTATAACCAGGTTGCTTATGGCCTCGCCAAGTTTCTGAGGCAGGCTTTGAACTTGAAATCCTCCTTCAGCCTCCTGAGTTCCTTGGATTAAAGGCGTGTGCCACCATGCCTGGCTGTTGATTATCTTATTAATTCAAAGCCTTTATGTGTTTCTTGGGTCAGATGAAGAAGTGGTTGCATGTGATGTTGGTTATTTTTTCTTTTCCATGTAGGAGTCTCACTGTTTTCTTTATATATTTATGTTTTATATTTATGTTTTCTTTCTATATATAAGATATTCTTTAGTACAGAGACAGGAGTATTTAAGAACTGAGTGTTCCTACCCTTTGCTCTATTGGATTTTGGGGGAAGTATACTTTAAAGAAATGTCTTAGATCTCATTAGTTTCACAAAGTTTAGTTTGCATTATATTAACTTCTTTTAGATTTTTTTTTGCCTATGTAATCCATACTTTGTTTTGCTAGTTCCTTCCAGTAATGTTTTTAATGCAAAAATTTGAAGAATTGCAAGTACAGTCTATTGATTTGTGGAAAAGATATTTATAACGTTAGAATAAACTTAATGTCAACATAATATAATGAAAACAATCAATACTTGTATAAAGTCAGTCAGTAAAATTTGTTGTTTCTTGTATTTGATTCTGTGTTAATAAAAATAGGTACTTAGATTCCTTATGGATGCCTGCTTGAATTTAATACTGAGGTACTATAACTTGTATCCTCTTTTGAAGTTTGTTGTAATGAGATTTGATTTGAAATATATACTTTACTGGCTAACTAGAGTAAACATATCAATATGTTTTTGAGTTATGATTTTTTCTCCCTACAGGTAAACATGAAGGTAACAAAGGAGAAGGTCTTAATCTTTTTTTCTTACTAAAAGCAAAAATTGGATAGTGACTTCTAAATGTTAATTTGGACAATTGCATGACCTTTAAATATTTTGTAGAAATTTCAGTTTAGAGATGAGTCCTTTCAAAAGAGAGAAATTCAACTAAAAAAAAAAAGTCATATTTGTTCTTTCAATGGTATCTTTGGGGCTGGGGCTCAGTGGTAGAGCGCTTGCCTAACACATGTGAGGCACTGGGTTCAATTCTCAGTACCACATATAAATAAATAAATAAAAATCCATCAATGACTAAAAAGTGAGAAATTACTTCCTTGTTATTTAGAATTTTGTTACTGGTAAAATTTATTTGAATAATTACAATTGATAAAACATTTTTCTGTATTTTCATATTAAGTCTTTCCAAAATATGAAAAACTTCAATCTAGGGGCTGGGGATGTGGCTCAAGCGGTAGCACGCTCGCCTGGCATGCGTGCGGCCCGGGTTCGATCCTCAGCACCACATACAAACAAAGATGTTGTGTCTGCCGAGAACTAAAAAATAAATATTAAAAATTCTCTCTCTCTCTCCTCTCTCACTCTCTCTTAAAAAAAAAAAAAAAAAAGAAAAACTTCAATCTAGGTCTATATAGTAATGAAAATTGATTTAATAAAAATATAAGATCTAACCTGAATGACCTTTTAAAGTCACTACTTAAAGGACAAGTATTATTTTCTAAGTTCTGGCATGATCTCAGCACTCTTTTGGAGTTGATTGTAGAGTTGCTTTGAATTTCCCATCCACTGTGAAGTCATTTGCATTCCATAATCAGTTATTTACTTTATAATCATGTAACAGAAGTTAAGTACTAAGTGAGTCTCATTAAACACACTCACCAGCTTTGGCTTCATATAAAGTGAAGGGTCTCATCTATACTAGAAGAAAGAGAAAGCTCAGGATAGTAAAACACTGTACTCCAAGTATTTGGCCATGACTCAAATTCTGAAAGTACTTCTAAAATTAATAAAAGATTATTATATCTTTATGATGCACTTACCTTCCCTATTCTTATCTTGCAGACTATACACTAAATTATCAGTGGAGTTCATTTGATTTGGTTTTCTCATGGAGTTGCTTTAAGTATTGATAGGCTGTTCAGTTCTTCAGCAGACAACTGGGTGCTAAGTTATAACAGAAATGAATTACTGCTCAAAGGCTATACCTACTTAGTCATCCTAGAGGTGGTAGGATTTAAATTGGGTTAGTCTTAGCAAGCTTATGATGGGCAGAAGGGAAGGTGAGACATTCTAGTAATGGAGAACCTCATAATTTGCAGAAAAAGGAAACTTTTTGGTTTCATAACAATGAGAGGATTGCCTGGACTATGGAATAGTTTAGAAATAATGGGAGAGGTGGGTGATACTAGATTGTATCACATCTTGGAATCTGGGTAGGAGAGTTTGATTTATTGAGTGACTTGACAGTGATATTGTTAGAAGAAGAAAAAGTATAGGAAGATAAATGGTATGGGACAAAGTAGAACTTCTAGGAGTTTTGTAATCCAAATATTTGATAATAAGGGCCTTGAAAACTAGTGACAGTGGGGATAGAGGGATTAATAAAGTAAGGACACTGAAGAGTAATAGAAGATAGGACTTTGAATCTGGATAGTAAGTTTATTAAATTCTAAGAAAAGTGCTAGCTGCTTCGTTTTTGGAATTGGGAGTTAATGAGAAAGGGTTTGCTAGATGATAAATAGGTGATAAGCATAGTTTGGATTATTTTTACTCAGATTAATTCTAGACTGGTTGAAGTAGGTGTCAAAGTTTAATTTTTTTTTCTACCATAAAGAGGCCCTCAGAATTGTGCCTAATAGGCACCTAGATATTATTGGCTAGAAGCTCAGGTCAGAGATTGCAACTGTATCTGTATCTGAGATGTCTTAACATGAATGACAGAAAAACTGACAGTGGGTAAATGTGTTGAGAAAAGTAGTGTTTGTAGACATGACTATGCCAAAGATAGTATCTTGGAGAGGTAATGCTTTATGGGTAGGCAGCTGAAAATGCAAGGAGAAAAGCCCCAGTGATTAGTGAGATTAAAGGACCACATTAAGACAGTCATTAAGCATATGCTATGTTAATAATATCTCACATTCAACTCTCACTATGGTTTTTGGTCATTTTCCCGTGGACAAAGGAATTCGTCTGGTTAGCTCTTTAAAATAGAAGTTTTCTGATTACTCTGGGTATTATAAATATAAGTGTATTCCAACATTTAAAAAACCCTGAATTTCTTTTGAGTCATTTTGAAACAATGAATTCTATAAATAAAACTTAAAAATAAATTAATCCTAATGCAGAATTTCATATTCATATTTCATATTGTGGTTATACTATCCAACAGTTATCTGTAAGTTGTTAAAAGTTTTTGATATTTTTCAAGATGAAGACATTTTAAAATAATTTTTGTAGCAGTAAAGAGGGGAAAACACGGTAAACTACCATTATGTCCTTTTATTTTTAAATTGTATGACATCTCTTCATATGGTATGTCCACTCAGTAATATTAATGCTGCTGGATGCATTTTGCCCTATTTTTGAATTAGTGTTTTGTTTTGTCCATGCATGAAGTTTGTAGGAGCATGTGAACGGCATGTCTTGGCAAAATAACATTTTGATTTTAGGGTGAAAATAAAGGAGTCTTCCTTTATCATTGCTGGGATAGAGACAGTGGTACTCCACTACAGATTTAACCATTGCAGAGTTCTTAAAAGATTTGGCTTTGAGAATCGTAGGTACCAGACAGTTGTTTTCTATGATGTACTTTTTGGGCTTGTTGTATCCTTTAGGCAGCATATTAGAGACACATACATAGAAATTTTATGTTTTCATGTTTACTTTTAACCTGTGAAAAAAACACTTACCAATTGTTTATTTCTCTGTGTAAAGGGATTTTGAGTAATTTACTTACTTAAAGATACCCACAAAATGACATCTGAATGTCTTCAATATAGTAAGAATGTTTAATAAATTATTTCTTGTTAGAGTAAATGTAGGCTGGTCTGTTCATTTTAATCAAAAGGCTAGTGAACTGCTTAAATGTTCCTGGGTCTATACTAAATACATTGACTATTTGGACTGGTTTGTATTATAACTAACCTCCATCATCATTTGATGAATGGTATCATATTTATTCCTTGTTTATAAAAAGTCAGGATTTTTAAAGAAACAAAATGCTGACACTTTGAAAAATGATTTTATCTAGATTTAGAGACAGATTATATTTAGATGAAATGTTTTCTATATTTTAAAATACTGGTGATCATAATGTTTCATGCTTCTAATAAAAATTTTTCATTTTAGGCACAGTTCAGATTCAGAAACACCAAGATTTAGTCAGAAAGATACACGAAGATGAACTGAATGATATGAAGGATTATCTTTCTCAATGCCAAAAGAAACAAGGACCTTTTATAGATTCTAAGGTGTGTACCACTAAAAAATATTAAAAATAATTGTTAGTATTTGTACTATTTAAATAAAAAGTGCAGTGAAAATTAGTAATATTGGTAATTGTTTATTAAGTACTTACTATATCTTAGTCACTATCAGGTAAGCACTGTGTATCTCTTATTTTTTATAACAATATTGTGATTTAAGCAAGCGTTCATTTTATAGATGGTAAGGAGAGCTATTTGTTTCCAAGTCTCTAATTTCAGAGGCCTTTCTTCATAACTGTTGTATTTAAATAGCATCATTTAAAATTGACATTCGAGATGTATGTTTTTTTCACGCACACATTTTGTATACACACCACTTTATTAACATTGTTCTCACAGAGCTCAGTAAAATATTCTCAGGAGCTGGGGCTTTATAGCTGATCCAGGATCTTCTTTGGTGAAATGGCCAGTATTTTTAACTGTTTTTGTTGTTAGATCTGACAGAATGGAGGGCATGTGTATTTTCCTACCTAAAATTCACCTAACTTCAACAGGACTATACAGTCAATTCTGTCTCCTTACCTGACACCTTAGGTGGTTTTTGAAGTTAAGAAAAATAGTTTCATATTTTGTTCTTCCCTAGGAAGGGTGGTAAAGGAATGATAGTAAACTCAGGATAGAAAATTTAAGTTGTTGATTTTTTCCATCCATTCCACCATATCTCCCTTATAGTTTATGTATGTGTACTTTATAGGTTTATGATAACATTTCTTGGAAAGAATCCTGGTTTATGTTCAAATTGTATCTTTCAGGGAGTACTGCTAAAGTGAATTTTCAGTGGTGCGGTTTTTCCAAGTATATTACAAGGTGCCATTTTCTTAGTTTCTGGTTCTGGAGGATGGCATTGGCTTTTACAAGACATATGTCTTTACAGAATTTTTTCAGATCTCATTTCCTATTAAGTGTGGTTCAGGTGTTGAAGCTGTTTGGAAGACCTGCCCAGAATCTCTACTTGTCAATCACTTAATTTCAAGATCAAGTTTATATATGAGGAATGCTGAATTCTTCAGTTCCCCTGTGGCTTCCTGTGTTTGTGCAATAAAAGATTACATTACATAGGGCTCTAGTACTATTGGGTAGATGAAATTTGTTGTCTCAGTCAGGTAGAGCAGATGAAATAATTATGATTGAACTTAAAATCTTAATTTGTCCTTTGAAGATTGAGTTAAACAGTGAAGCAACCATTTCAATTGTTTTTCAAATGTAAAATTATTCAAATGTAAAATGCTATTATTCTCTTGAGCTTTTTTCCATCCTTTTTCTTGTTAAATTAGATTATGATTATTGTCTGATTCAAATAGGATTAGCCATATAGAAAATTAAGCCAAAGTTAGATATCACTTTGTAGATTTACAGTGCTTGGGATTGAATCCAGGGGTGCTTTATCATTGAGCTACCTTCCTACCCCTCCCCCCCTTTTTTTATCTTGAGCCCCCTTTTTTATCTTGAGCCAGGGTCTTGTTATATTTCCCAGGCTGTAATTGAACTGGTTATCCTCCAGCCTCAGTCTCCAGAGTAGCTGGAGATTACAGGTGTGTGCCACCAGGCTTAGCTACAGTAGAATTCTATAAACCTGATTGAGCAGTTTCTCTGTCAAAGGGTGCTGACTTCAGAGTTACATTAATCTATATATTAATCTTCAGAGTTAATCTGTACAGATTATGGAGTTAACTGTAATCTGGTTTATAGTGACTTGAAATTTGGGGAATGACTTACATTTCAAAGATTTAGTCTGTCCTTCAGTGCTTGTAGAATTCTGCCCTTATCTAGAAATGTTTTTATAGGATTAAAATGTTTCAACTAGGACTAAGAATATCTGAAGTGTTTCTAAACCAAGGACCTTGTGAATGCCAGGCAAGCACTGTACCACTGAGCAACATACCCAGCTTTTAATTTTTTTTTTTTCCAAAATTTTGAGATAGTGTTTCACTGAATTGCTGACACTGGCCTCCAATTTATGATATTCCTACTTCAGCCTTCTGAGTAGGAGTGTGCCATCATATATTACAAACTCAATTTTTGGAAGCCTTAAGTCAGCTCTAGATGACATGTTACTTTTTATAAAGATAACTTTCTTAATTTAAGAAATGGAAAAACCCTTAGTCTTATCTATATTCTTAGTTTTTTTTTTTTTTTGGAGAGCATCCTGTATTCAAAAAATAGACTACTCTGTTTCTTCTAACATATAAATGGTGCTTGAAGCCAGTAAGAACTTCATATTATTATGAGAAGCCTCAATCAGAGGCACTCCTCATTTTTTCTTTCTTTTGCAGTGCTGGGGATTAAACACAGTGCCTCAGACATGTTGGGCAAGCACTCTACCACTGAGCTATATCTCAGGCTGCTTATATATATTTTTTCCCCATTCAGGAAAGGATAGCCATTTATTATTTGTTTTATTAGTGCATTATAGTTATACATAAAATCAGGTTTCATTTTCACATAATTATATAAGCATGAACTATAATTTGCTCTAGTTCAGTCCTCCGTATGTCCTCATTCCTTTATTCTACTCTGCTGGTCTTACGTTTAGGGATTAACTGAGCTCTAGATAACTTTTGTCTTTATAAATTCTTCCACCATACTATTTTTCTTAATTTGATATAATTCTCTGCACTGCATTTTCTTTTATGTGAAATTTAGTGATTTCTAGTTTTTTACTGTTGAAATAGTACACAGGAGGACCTGTAGAAATAAAGACACTAAAGTTAATAGGATGTATTTAAAGATTTTGCAGCTTTTAAAACACTTGACATTTTTGTTCTCTTCCAAAAAAATTTAGTCATTGAAAGAAAACCTTGCAAGGTGTTGGACTCTTACTGAATCAGAGAAGATATCCTTTGATACTCAGAAAAAGAATCTTGCTACAGAAAATCAGTATTTAAGAATATCTCTGGAGAAGGAAGAGAAAGCCATATCTGCATTACAGGAAGAGTTAATGAAGTTAAGAGAACAGATTAGAATATTGGAAGACAAAGGAAGAAATACTGAATTAGTTACAGAAAATCAGAAACTTAAGCAGCATTTAGAAGAGGAAAAACAGAAAGTGCACAGCTTCCTTAGTCAAAGGGAGACTCTGTTGGCAGAAACTAAGATGCTAAAGAGAGAACTGGAGAGAGAACGACTGATAGCAATGACTTTAAGGGTGGAACTTCAGCAGTTAAGCAGGAGTCAGTCACAAGACAACTTAGATTCTCCCAGTATATTGACTGAAAAAAAGGAAATAGCAGTCTTACAGGAAAGACTCACTGAGCTGGAGCAGAAACTAAACTTTGAACAGCAGCGTTCTGATTTGTGGGAAAGACTGTATGTTGAGGCAAAAGATCAGAATGGAAAACAAGAAACTGATGGAAAAAAGAAAGGTAGCAGAGGAAACCACAGGGCTAAGAATAAGTCAAAAGAAACATTTTTGGGAACGGTTAAGGAAACATTTGATGCCATGAAGAATTCTACCAAGGAGTTTGTGAGGCATCATAAAGAAAAAATTAAGCAGGCTAAAGAAGCTGTGAAGGAAAATCTGAAAAAGTTTTCAGATTCAGTTAAATCCACTTTCCGACATTTCAAAGATACCACCAAGAATATCTTTGATGAAAAGGGCAACAAAAGATTTAGTGCTCCAAGAGAAGAAACAGCTGAAAAACCAAGAACAGTTTTTCGTGACTGTTTACATCCACAGAATAAGGCACCTATGCAAGACCAGAATCGTGGAGGCCCTACTCTGCAAAGGGAAGGAAGGAAAGAGAAGCCAACTCACTTCGAAGAATTTAGAAAAAATACAAATTTACAGAAGTGCAGTGCTGAGCATGATGACTGTAGGGGAAGTTATCTCAGAAAGGCTTGTTCTGGTATATTTGAATATGCTCAACAAGAATCCGTTAATCCTTTTAAGGTAATGATGAATCCTGTAAAGATTGATGAATTTAGACTGTTAATTGAAAGATACTTATTAAAAGAATTGGATGCTTTTCATCATTGGAAAGAACTAGATCAATTCATCAACAAGTTTTTCCTAAATGGTGTCTTTATCCATGATCAGAAGCTTTTTACGGACTTTGTTGATGATGTTAAGGATTATCTTAAAGATATGAAGGAATATCAAGTATATAATGATGGAGTGTTTGAGAAGCTGGATGAATATATATATAGACACTTCTTTGGTCACACTTTTCCCCCTCCATATGGACCCAGGTCGGTTTACATAAAACCATGTTATTATAATAGTTTCTAACAATTGTATATTGTGGTAGCATTTTTATCATTTGATAAGTTTCTTAGGTTACTATTTCTAAAAGACATGCTTTATTATTCCTGAAAATTTAGAATAGATTGAAAGATATAGTTTTAAATTTACAAGTATTAAAAACTGAAAATTTCATATAACAATCACTGATTTAAACAGATGGTTTGATTTATATCTTAAAAATTAGTTATGGATATAGAAATCCTATTTTGGCTGATTATGTTTCTTTTTAGTATAGTTGATATGAAAAGATAATTACCTTAAGTGGAATTATTTTCCTTTAATTTCTTTATTCACCTTGGGAAGCTATGAGTGAACAACACAAATTTTACTCTGAAATCATAAGAGCTCACATGTAACAATTATAGTGCCCTACCTGTTGTCATTTGTCCATTCCATATTCCAACTTAATTATTATATGTAATACTTACTACAGAATTATTTATAAGGGTAGTGGCACGATCAAAGAGGCAACCTCAACAAGCCAGAAATTCTAATGTGTATACTTCATAATAACTTTTAAATCCATTGTTTATCTGCTTTTTATTCTGTAACATGAAACTCTAATACTCAAATGTTAGCTTCACTTTTTACCTTTGAGATACATATATCTATATGTTTTTATGAATAAATGTAATGTGTCTATAAAATAATGAGACTGATTATGGTGTCTTTAGTTATTCAATATCTAGTGCTATAATGAGCAAAGTGTTGGGAGGCTGTCTTGAGGAAACAAATTGAAAATTTCTTAATGTAAATAAGCTCACAAGCTAGGCAGATACAGAAAATTAAATGAAGATATGGAGGGACGTATATGGTGGCCTCAGGTGTCTGGAGATGTCTGGAAAAGCTTCATGATGAGGTGGCCTTGGAAATAAACTTGTTATACTATCTTTTGAAGGGTTTTCACTTGAAAAGCCTTGGAAATGTGAAGCAAGGTAGTGCAGGGGGGATGAAAAAAAGATCATGATGGCCTTGTTTTATGCTAAAGGATTTGTCTTGCAGGATATGCAGAATTTCTGAAGAATTTTGAAGTAGAGTGGAATGATAGATTAATTAGATGACCTTCTAGATTACTGCCAGCAGCCTGGAGGATTCATTGGCAAGGTGTGAAGCTAGAATGCAGTATAATAGTTGGAAGCTGATGAGTATTAGAACTAAGAAAGAGTAAAGACAGTTACACAGTAGGTAAATAGTAAAATAGTTATTTCTTGTGCAAGATAAGTAGAAAGTAACAATGACTTCTAGATTTCTGGGATGGGCTACCTTGTGGATAGTGATATCACTCAGATATGGAATGCAGGAATGTGCTTTTGGGCAACAGGAATTGGTGTAAAAGTTGTGAAGGTATCTATTGACATCAATTAGAGAGGATTACTTGGCAGTCAATTAATGTTTCTGCCTCTCTGGCCCAAACTCTCTGTGTGTGTGTGTGTGTGTGTGTGTGTGTGAAGACAATCTCCACTGGAGGTATTTATCAGACCCTTGGGGAACACCAACATCAGTGGGGTTGTAGAGAAGTCTGATAAGGGCAAGACTACAGAATAGTATCATGAAAACCCAAGTAAAAGTAATATTTAAATTGCATCAAATACTTTAAAAGTTGAGGACTGAAAATATTTCTTGGTTTGGGAATTGGATGCCCAGGTTAGCATTATAGACTTGCCATAATGTAGTGATAGAAACCTGCTCATGGAAACTGAGGGAAAAAATGCAGATGTTGTGAATTTTTGCTAAAAAAGAAAAAGAGCCTTTTTTGGTAAGAAATGTGTGTATATTTCTGTGAGGGATGAAGCCAATGGGAGAGGATTGATTTTTTTTTTTTTTTTTTTGAGAGGAGGAAAATAATGGAAACACATCTCATTATTTTATTGTCACATTCTGTTCTTATTATCTCCTCAGTATTTTCCCTTTGTCAGTACAGTTACATTTGTCTGTTTTTGCTTTCTAAAGGGTAAAAAATGTATAATACTCACTGAACTCCCTCTCCCCTGCTTTATAGTATGGACATAATAGGATTATACTGTGTTAACATCTTTTTGCAGAATGTTCAGATAGATTAATGGAGAAAAACATTAAAATTGGTTTTTATTTAAATAATTTGAACTCTAACATAGATGAAAAATGTGTTTACTACTTTCAGTCGACCTGATAGAAAGCAACGTATGGTAAATATTGAAAACTCCAGGCATCGAAAACAAGAGCAGAAGCACCTTCAACCACAGCCTTATAAAAGGGAAGGTAAATGGCATAAATATGGTCGCACTAATGGAAGACACATGGCAAATCTTGAAATAGAATTGGGGCAATTACCTTTTGATCCTAAATATTGATTCATGATTAAGTTAAATTAGAAAATTCAGAGAGACATGGATGCTTTCTACAATATCTGGTGTTTAAACTAAGATCAAATTATCAAGATGACAGTGTCTGTCTTTCATTTTTTAAAGTTCAGTTTGGTCGCTTTGTATTTATATTATTACACAGAAGCATCAATCAACAGCTTACTAACCTACATATTCCAGTAGTTTAGCTTTGTTGAACGTTTTTTCCTTTTTTTTTTTTTTTTTGGCACTGGAAAAAAGTTTCATTAAAGAAGCCAGGCACACAACAGATTTTGTGCATGAAATGAGACTTCCTAGCAGTGTATGAGCTTAAAGCAAGCTCGTCTCATATGTGACAAAGTGTAATTAACACTGATTGTGTTAGAGTTTTGCAGTAGTAGAAAGTACATTGTGATGGGATTTCATCTCTAACATTTTATAATCTTACACTTCTTGTCTTTTTGTGGGTTCAAGAGCCTGTTCACTTGTGAAGAATTTGCTGCCCTCTTAAGAGCTTGCTGACTTGTTCTCTTGTGAAATTTCGTGCACATCTAAATATTATGGAAGAAATAATAAAACTACACCATGAGGAAAACTAAAGGTCTTTATTTAAAATCTGGCATTACATTAATATGTGATTTCTTATTCTGTGATATTTTATACAATTTCTCAGTAGTGATATTTGGTAAAGCAATCCACAGTGGCTTTTTGCAAATTCCAGGAGTTAAACTTGGTGTTGACTAAAGTGTCTAGCAGCACCTGAATATTTCTACCCAGAAATGTCAGTTTCTCTGGAGAAGCTGTAAACACAATTTAGAATTTCATCTTCTGTTGATTTCCCCATTTAAGTTTTCTTTCATAGACATATATGTGACTTCCAGTTCGACCCTCCGGCAAGTGAGTGTGGAAGAAAACAGCAGTTCTCTCATAATTTCTTGAAATTAGGAAAGTACTTATTTCCTAGAAGTAAATAAATGTTTAAGTAAATAAAGGCTACATTTTGTTGTATTGTTTCAAAGAATTTTAGAACTGTCAATTCTAATCACTCCTCTGCAACATTTTTCTTCATAAAACAATATTTCTTTTTAAAAAAATTTTTACTGGTGCATTATAATTATATAAAGTAGTGGGAAGCATTGTGTTGTATTCATGGATGCACACAGCACAATTTGGTCTATTTCATTCCCCAGTACCTCTCCTTTCCCTCTTCTCCCTTTCCCTGGCCCGAATCCTCTACTGATCTCCCTTATATTTTCATGAGATTCCCCTACCCTTGTGTTTTTTCCATTTTCTCTCTAGCAGCCACATAAAGGAAAGCAAACATAATAGCCCTTGACTTTCTGAGTCTGGCTTATTTCACTTAGTATGATTATCTCCAGTTCCATCTACTTTCCTGAAAAGAACACAAGAATTTTTACTCAGCCATCAAGACCAAAATTGTATATATATATATATATATATATATATATATATATATATATATAACATAACACATTTCCTTTATTCACTTGGAATAAAACAAGATTCCTTTAATAAAAGAATTAACTTACAATAACAAACATTCCTTGACAGTTTTAGAACTGGGGCTGATTTTGACTGGGAAAAAGACAAATTATGGAATATGGGGGTGAAAAAGACTATAAAATAGCTTATGTTATCTTTTTACCTGTGTGTTTGCTAAACCTGGGGTTGAATAAAAACATTGAGTTTTTTTTTTTCTTTTTCATGTTTACTTACCTCCTCCAAAACATTGAAGATGATCAAGTAAGTAGGCAGTGATGCATCATCAGGAAGCTCTTTATGTAACCAGATTAAGGGATTTAGGTAGAATGTATCTGCTTCATCAAGATACTGACTTTTCCCAGTCAAGTCTGGGGGACACTGGAGAAATCTCATTGGAAGTGGACAGTGCACATGGCTATGAGAAAAATATTATAATATTTACAAGAGGTTAAAAAACATGGTGAATGTTTTCTGTTACTCTTAAGATACATCATGTAACAGTCAGCAATTCCAATTAACGTGAAGAAGGAAGTCCTTAATACATATTACCAAACATGGAGAACATGATTCTCCACGGCATAAACAACAAGTCCAAACTTAAACATGAAACTCTCATTTCAAGGAGCAAAGTAAATAATTTAGCAGCTTGGGGGACTAACCATCCTCTAACCTTAAAGTACTGTTCAAAAAATCCAAATATTCTTTGGGATCAGGTAAGTTACCTCATTTTAGAGTAATTCTCTATAGGCTTATTGGGCAAGGTAGGAAAATGGTTAATAATGAAAAGGAATTTTTGCTTTCTTGCCTTTCTGGTCTGAAAGAGGGTGGATTACATCTTTAAATGACAAGTTTTACATACTCATGAAAGTTTACTAATAGGGAGCAACAAATGTTCACTGATTAACAATTTAAGTAATGGTTTTATTGTGGTATAGAGTATAAAAAGATGGATTTGTCTTTAAGGCCATGCAAAATGCCATGTTTTTAATTGTCTGAGGGAGAAACCGAACTTGATAAAAAGATTCAAAATGTTCAATTAGAGGGCTAGGATGTAGCTCTGATAGAGTGCTTGCCTAGCATCTGCAAGTCCTGAGTTCAATCCCAGGCAAGGTGGGGGGGGGGAGACCCAATTAGAAATGAAGTAAAATTATGGAGATTTATCTGTGAGATGCATATCAACTGAATTTATATAAGACTTGCTACTTCATAACTCATGGTTTTGGAGATGAAAAACAGAAATTCTTGAGAATTTTAATCTGGAATGGGCACTGGGCCTTCTGTTTTTAGTTTTTTTTCAGTATGTGCTTTGAAAAAGTACAAGATAAGAAACTGGATGTGGGGTGGTTTACACCCGTAATCCCAGCAGCTCAGGAAAGCTGAAGGCAGTAGGATTACAATTCCAGGCCAGCCTGGGCAACTTAGTGAGACCCTATCTCAAAATAAACAGCTAGGGACGTAGCTCAGTGGTAAAATACCTCAGGTTCAATCCCAGTACCACACACAGAAAAGTATAATATTAACCATACAAAAGTGAAAGATGTCAACCCCTATTATATATGGAGAATATCTTGTTATCACTAGAATTCCTGTACCACCAACATGAACATTGGAGGACAGTGAATGTCCCCCACTAAGCATGCATATATCTATATATCTCTATACAGGTATATAGATAGGTAAGTAGATAAGCATATGTATAATATAAAATTTATTTTGGGAGGACTGTATAAAAAAGAATCCTCAAGTTGAAGGAATACTTGAGGTCTTCCATCTAGCCTGTGGCTTTTGCAAGGCAATTCCAACTTGGTAAATTATGTGTTTATTATTGGCACTTGAGTATTCCAAAATGTTAAATTCTCAAAATTATATCCATGGTGATATTAATTTAATGTGCACATTGACAATCAACTCCAGATTGTTTAAAGCCAGGTTAAGTTAAACAGTTGTAGAATTTTATTTAGGGAAGCTAGTTGCTTTGCTCCTGTACCATTATTGACTGTTGGTAACTAGGATAGCTTCTTGGAATACAATCATAGGACCAAATGGATATCTTTTTGAATGCCTTGTACGGTAAGGCAACATTAGTATTTTATATTTCCTAGGAATACTTAATTCAAGCATTAGACTATCACTTAGTTGTACTCCCTGATTTTTATGGATCAGACACCTGATGCCCCAGAAGATTAAAAGACTGGTTTAAGACTGAGACAAAAGTACAAATGCAAATCTGAACTAGAATTTAGTGTTCTGAGATCAATTCAATGTTGTGTAAATAAAATTTAAGTATAAACCTTTAAAAAAGTATTTATTTAAAAATATGATTTTCATTGACAGAATAAATGATTTTTAAAGTACAGCAAATAAATGAGTGGAAGTTTAAATTTTCTTATCATTTGATCAATGATCAATTGAAATCTGAGAATTTTAAAGTAGTTTTATTTTCTCAATAATAACATATATAACAACTTTTATTACCTGTAATAAGGAGTAGAGTGGCAAGGCATCATTATAAATACTGAGGCTGAAGATTTATTGGGACTGTTGTGACAGGCTTTTTGAATATGACTCATGACATCAAGAGTACCTCGTTGATGAACTAAACCAGTATAGAGTGCGAGGAACATATTTGATAAAAACAGGAAACTTAGAGCTGTTTTTTTCCATGTTTTCAGGTGGGCTAGTGAGTATCCTATATGAAGATAGGTACATTGAATTGTAAAACTGGCAATCTTTTGGTTTCTTATGTTAATTGCAGATACATTTGTAATTTCATGGAAATGGCATAAACTGCAATGCTGTTGTAGACACAAAAAATAAGCAGTTAAGTCATAATTTTTGTGACCATTCACTATCATTGTATTGTCATCTAGGTCTGAATTGTTCTAGTAAAAGGTCCTGTGGTGTGGTATATTAGCTTATGGCTATTGAGTCTAACATGCAGATTTTAAGTCTCTAAGGGTTTTCAAATCATCTGACAATCAAAGTTTACCAAGGGAACTTCAGAAATTGAAGTTATTAAAGGGAGAGTTAGACACATTACAATTATATTAATGAGTGAGCCATGAAAAGGCTAAGATGCACGTTTGTTTCTTACAGGGAAGTAACAGTTTCTTCAATGCACAAGATACTAGATTTTGTAACCCAGTAGGCATTTTTTTAACTGAAATTGAAATAATACAGCAAAACAGTTTTCACTGAAATGATCCACTTTCAAATGACCTAGCTTCAGAAAGCAGTAATCACCACCACATCAATGATGTGACTTAAAATTGGAGATTTTGCCAATCACTGAAGATGTGGGACTTTATATGAACTCTGGTGATTAGCTCTCAAAATATGGAGCCTTTCACTTCACACATTAGCTAACTTGTTGCTAACTAGATGCCAAACATGGCTTTCAAATTCTTAATTTAAAGTAGGTATGTAGAATATTTCTGGGTGAATTGCATAAGTGATAATAGTTTACCATTGGAGAACAGGCTAGGTGATTACGGACCAACCACTAGTATATTTATATTTGTACCATGAGCATTTTATTTTACAATAACATAGTTTTTATCAAATTCTCATCAGACTACTGTTAAAAAGTGTTGTAAATCCATTATATCCCAGATGATTACTTTCAAGGACAAATCTAAAAACTTGAGTATACTTTCTTTCAGTATCCACAGGGGTCTGGTTAGAATATACCACTCCCCAAAGAACAAAAATCCTCAAATGCTCAAGTCCCTTATATAAAATGATATGCATATTACCTACGCACATTCCCCCGATTATTTTAAATCATCTTTAGATGACTTAAAATATCTAATCTGTGTAAATAGTGACATATTATTTATGGAAATAGTAATGATGGTGATTTATAGAATAATAAGAATGAAAAGTCTGCCAGTACATTTTCCTGAATATTTTTAATCCTTGGCTAGTTTGAATCCATGGATGTAGAACATTCAGAAATAAGAGTATATAAGAAGGCCCTGTGTAAGTTGGCCCTTTTATTCAGCCATGCCTCCAAATCACATATTATTTAGCTTGATATACATACTTTAGTTTCGGATATTTAGCATGGCAATTATTCTCCAGCAAGGATTAATGAATTTCTTCTCACCAAGTTATGGTTCATGGCAGTGGACAATAATGGGAAAGCCAGTACATTACTAATTACCATCACATTTACTGAGGAGTGGCAAGGACACATCCTGGTTTGGACAAGAATTATCAGAAAACCTAATGTTAAGAAAAAAATCTCTACTATGTTCTCTACTACTTTCTACCAATTAGAAAATATATGAGTTAATCTTTCTGCTTTCAAATACCCTGAGAAAGCTGTTAGGTCAGTTTAGTTTCAGTGATTACATGAGAGAAAGAGTAGTTTAATTTTGGAGTGGGATTTAAGAGGACAGGTATGGGTAAATGGTGAGACTTTGAACTTAACCACAATGAGAGTACTGGGTAAAGACAGTGGTATTAGGATGAATTTTGGTTGCTACTTTCTTAAGGAAACAAGTTGTATTTTCATGTTGTATAATGAGAAGTAAATAGATGATGTCCAAAACAAATATCGTTAGGTAGCATTGTAAGCATTTTATTTAGAAATAAGAAGGTAAATACCAAAATAACCTCTTAAAAGAATGTTTAAGTGATTGCTTATGGGGAGTTTTAAGAGGGAGTGCAGAGGAAGATCATTGTTTTTTTTTTTTTTAAACAAACTACTTAGGAATGACAATTCAAACAGTGTGCATGTGCAACTTTAATAACAAGATCAGAATACAGAAAACAAAGTGGCCTAACCCAAGAGAAGCAAGTCTACCTTGGCCACTGTGTTAAAAACTAATTGATACCCAACTCAGAATTGGCAGCATGTACTAGAAACATCAGTACCTAGTTTGAGAGGAGAGGCATAAGGTAAGAATTTCAGCAATGTTAAGCCAGTAGAGTTTTCCTTTTACAGGTAAATTTGAGATACAACTTTACACATGTCACTAAAGATCACAACCAATCATAGAAGGTATGTTTATAGAATCCTAGAGGACTGAGGAAAATTCAGACTAAGCAAGATAAGTTACTGCAGACTGAAAAAAAACCCTGCTATAATTAATTATTCTTCCTATGTTCAGTTTCATTATTTCCCTATCAAATGGTCTGGGCTGGCCTTTTGAATTGCTTTGAGCAAAGAAAATGTGATGGAAATTCAGAGCCAGGGATCCCTCTCTAGTGATCCTGGATATACCAAGTGAATAGACCTCAGGTAGCCAATTGGAGGATGAAAGAACAGAAGAGCTATCAGCCTTAGCCAACAACTGGATCCCAGACATATGAGAGCCCTGCCTAGGTCAACAGAGCTGTCTGACTAGACAACTGGTCACATCTGCATAAGTGAGCACAGCAGAGATGAGAACAACTGCACAAATGAAGTATAGACTTATAAATAATACTAAATGGAATTTTAGGCCACTAAGTGGTTTTCTTTTGGAAATGATGTCTCACTACCTTGTCCAAGCTGGACTAGAACTTGCAATCCACCTGCCTCAGCCTCCCAATTAGCTGGTCCAGCCACTAAGTTTTGAAGTGGCTTATTAGACATCAGTGGCTGACAAAGTTGTCTTTTTTATATAAAATAAGGTTAAAATAGGCCATACAAACAGAATAAGGCTCAGATTTGTGATATAACAATTTCAGGTGTCAGGAAAGTTTCAAATTTCGTCATTTAAAACACCAAGAACTGCAAAGAGAGCCACTTTTCTGACAGTGTTTCCTGAATGTCCAGATTTCTGTCTAGGTGAGCTCCTGCTGGAACCTCCTGGCAGTAAAGGTCTGTTGACTCTTAGTGGAAGTACAAATTATCTAGGAGTCAAGAGATTCTTTGGGCCCATCCTAGAATGTTAGTTCTGTGTGTCTGGAGAAAAGAGAATACCTTGTGAGGAGATAAGGTGTTTTTCTAAGTCTCCATCTTGAATAGATACTTAATGAAAAGGTGATTGTGGGGCTTGGGATTGAACCCAGGGCCTCACACTTTCTGGGCAAGTGCTTTACAATTAAACTATACTCCCAGACCAAGAAACTGATAAGAATCCATTAAAATGGGGTCTTCTCATGCCTTCAAATTTTATCTCAAATTTTGAGACCCAGAATAGGGCCTAATTACAGGCATCCCCCCACTTAAAAGACTCAAACTTATGGACTGGGAATGAGGATTCAGACACTTTGACATTTCTGTAAATGCTTTATAAGAAACAGGGCATAGAAGAGGACACAGAAACACCCAGATTCCTAAATAAACCAAACCAAACCATAAACAGATTGACAGATGGGGACACACACACACATTTATCTTCCAGTACTCTGACAATGCTTAATTATAACTAATGCTCAAGTCACTGTAAAAATAAAAACTTTAAAATCTAAAGTGATTTGTTAAAAGATTTCCTCTGGTAAATGGACCCACTATTATTAAAATTTGCCAAATGCTGGGCTGGGGTTGTGGCTCAGTGATAGAGCGCTTGCTTCACACATGTGAGGCACTGGGTTCCATCCTCAGTACCACATAAAAATAAATAAAGATATATATTTAAAAAAAATTTGCAAAATGTGTACTTGTATATGAAGACTACAATAACAAAATTTGAGGGTTAGGTTTAAGTACTTCATATAAGTCACATACATAGATGTATATATTTACCTAAATAGTAGAGAGTACATATATCTGAAATCTGTAGGAGCTGATGTGTACTTGGTCAAAGAAGGCCACCTAACTCAATGGGTCATCTGGACTTTTTTTGTTAAGTAAAATTAAGACTTAGATTTGTAACTCCGTAGTTTTTTCCAGTCTCCAGTCCCAGTCCAAGTTGGTAATTCATTTCCTTCCCTCCTAATTATTATTTTTTTAAGGTTGTACTATTTGAAGGAAGCTAAAGTAAATTCAAATTTACTTTGAATTAAATTTGAAGTTAATAAAATTTTAATTCTTAATTTTCCCAAATCAATCAATGCAGAAATTCAGATTTTCTTGAGCTAAGTCAAATAAGATATTTTTAAAAAGTCACAGGTAAAAACTACAATGCATATACCTTATGGAAAAATACAGAAAGGGCCAAAAATAAAATCACAGGAGTGAATTGTTTTAAAACTACATTCATGGCTAGGTGTGGTCATGCATGCTTGTAATCTCAGCAATTTGGGAGATTGAGGCAGGAGGATCGCAAGTTTGAGGCCAGCCTCAGTAACTCAGTGAAACCTTGTCTCAAAATAACAATTATTTTTTAAAAAAGGGGGGGGGGCTGGGGATGTAGCTCAGTGGTAAAGTACCCTTGAAGTTAATCCTCAGTGCCAGGGGAGGAAAAAAAAGCATAGGCATTAGTCACTCTTAAAGGGGTAAATAGTTTGTGTGTAAAGGCAACAAAAACTAGTTTAAACAGCTACAAATATATCCTTATGTTTTTATCTAACTTCATAGGATACAGGAAAAAAAATAATTACAATTAGCTTATAATTAGCAATTCTCATTTAGCTTAGTTGAAAATAAATAATAGTTAATGAGCATTATTTTAACTATTACTATATAATTTTTTTATTTTAATAAAAACACTCACCACAGAACACCATACAAAATGGTAAAACTGGATAGATGAACCTGAATTCTTTGTGGCCCAACATGCTATAATAATAAAAGATATTAAGAAAAAAATATTATGTACCATTTTATTATGATACATGATCATTTGAAAAATTAATGTATTTAAAATGAAACACAATTAACATGATCTGTATGTTTTCTAAGTATTGGAGATTGAATTTCTTCAGGAATTAGTCTTGTTATTTTGAAGTTATAAGGTAATTATGATGTGTCAAAACTAATCATGACATTTAATGTTAAAGTGAAATTATAAAGTACAATTATATTCTAACACAGCTTTCTGTTACCAATTCAGTCAAGCAGTATTACACAAATTTGGAATACAGATACATACATTTTCATTTTAATATTTCTCTGGCCCTTTAATACTTAAATTTTTTAAGGAAATAAAATTTGTTCAACTAATTAAAAACTGAGTATAATCCTGGTTATCTGAAGTATTTATATGCGCACCAGCATAATTACTACTATTTCTGACTTTTAAAATAATCTCTTGGGCTGGGGATGTGGCTCAAGCGGTAGCGTGCTTGCCTGGCATGCGTGCAGCCCAGGTTCGATCCTCAGCACCACATACAAACAAAGATGTTGTGTCCGCTAAAAACTAAAAAATATTAAAAAAAATTTCTCTCTTTCTCTCTCTCAAAAAAAAAAAATCTCTTAACAAATCATAAAAGTTAATGTATTAGTTTACTTTTCAAAGAAACTAATTTCATGGTAACATTTACTACTTGAACAAATAAAATCTTACCTATATATTATCAGTGTCCATAGCACAGTCACCAAAAGTATCTGGTACTTCTTCGGGGCTAGAAAGCAGCCATGAATAAAAAAGGGTAAGTGAGTACCCAAGACAACTGGAAATCCTTGACTGAAGTACCAATGCCATGGATGAGAACCATAGAATGTTCCCAAGTTCTGCAGCACGTTAAATTTCAAAAAATTAAACTGAACCAGAGTCCACTGGAGTAGTTGAAGGTAAAAGAAATAAAAATGTGTTAGTGTCAAGCATTACTCTGGCATGAGGGAATTTGAAAGAACTTTAATATTCAATCAGAATTTAAGTCTAAAAACCAGGCAATAGTTAACAATAATTTTAATTAATGATTATATGAAATCACTCAACTATAGTTTTTTCTTTAAGTACTGATGTGGTCTTTGTTATTTTTAAAAACAGTAGGGTTTTTGAGATTTAAGATGAACCTGAAAAATTGCGAATAAATGTTCACACACAGTTTGGTAATGTTATACATCCAATTAGAGATAGAGAGGATCCTAAAACTAACTTTTAGTAGAGGGTATATGTGGTAACCATATTAACCTATATTTACTCTAGTACCTTACAATGTCACATATTATCTACTAATGTAAAACTCTACAATTACGACAATTTGAATCATAGCACAAAGCGGATGATGACAGCAACAGTAATAACAAGTAAAATTAAGTGCTCACTTGAGCCAGGAACTGTTATTATTTTATGTGTTATGTCATTTAATCTTACTCAATTGTGACAAATGTCACAATTATTCCCAGATAAAGGAACCATAGAAAGAAGAGTTGGAAATTTGTCCAAGATCACCTGGCTATTAATAAAGAATATTAGGCTTCAAAATATGGACAGGATTCCAAAGCCATAACCAACTTCTACGTTGGAAAAAGGGAATTTAAAAACAAAGGCCATTATGTACAGTTATTAGATTAAAATCTCAAACCAAAAGACTGAAGAATAGAATATTTGGTTGGTGTGATTTCTGCATGATTAAAATCATTAAAATTCTTAAATTTTATTACTTTAGAATAATATAAATAATATAAATTTTATTACTTTAGAATAATATTTTAGAATAGTATTTCTCTGGCTCTTCAATACTTAAAATTTTGCCTTAAAAGACTTCTGAACATTCGCTAGGAATACAACAGCACAGCAAATTGCACCAAAAGCATACACTAAAAGTCTTTTTAATAAAATGTAGCACACAGCATTTTTTAAAAAAATATTTGCCTCTGAAATATTAATGGATTAAAAAAATCCAACTTGAGGTTTTAGCACAACAAATGGTCAAAATAAAAAGTAGCTGTTAGCTTAATATATTTTTACTTACTTGACCAAAAAAAATACGATCAATTATTAGAGACAAACTCAAAGTTACAAACCTGAAAAACAAGAAGAGAATGGTGATTCAATTTCTGAACCTGCTGAAGATCCAATATTGCTGTATGGTTTTTGCATGTATCTTGCACTAAAAGCCACTTTTAAAATGTTTCACAATTTCACCAGCTAAATATGAATGTAAACATTTTGAAAGATCTTTTGCTATGAGAACATGCATTTAAGCAGATTTTTCTTTTCAATGCTAGGGATTAATTCCTGGGCTTTATGTATGCTGAACAAGTGCTCTGCCTCAGTTATGTACCCATCCCTTAATTTTTTTTACTTTAAATTTTGAAAAGTTGCCCAGGTTGACCTGAAACTTGGTATCCTCCTGCCTTAGCCTCCTGAGTAGCTGAGATTGCAGGCCTGTACCACCATGTCCCCAGCTAAGTAAACTTCTGAAAATAAACACTATGTTTTCTGTTGCTACATAACAAGTTACCCCAAAACTTGGTAACTTAAAAATATGAATATTTATTACTTCATAATTCATGTGGGTAAAAAATCCAAGTGTAATTTGGCCGAGTTCCTCTGGTTTAAGAGCTCTCATGAATTGCAGTTGAGCTCTTTAGCTGAGAGTGCAGTTTCATATGAAAGCTTAATGGGTTGGAAGAGACAAGAGCTTCTGAATTCACAGGGTTACTGGTAGAGTTCATTCCCTTGACATGTGGATCTTTTTTTTTTTTTTTTTTTTTAAAGAGAGAGTGAGAGAGGAGAGAGAGAGAGAGAGAGAGAATTTTTAATATTTATTTTTTAGTTCTCGGCGGACACAACATCTTTGTTGGTATGTGGTGCTGAGGATCGAACCCGGGCCGCACGCATGCCAGGCGAGCGCGCTACCGCTGAGCCACATCTCCAGCCCGACATGTGGATCTTAAGACCATTTCATGACATAATGACTGGCTTCCAGCAGGGTGTCCGGCAAGAACGACGTATCCCAAAATGGAAGTCATTTGTTGAAGTGACATTCCATCCCTTCTGCTGTATGCTACTCATTAGAATTGAGTTGACAAATCTAGACCACACACAAGAAGAGGGGGTTATCTGATAGCATAAGTGAGTTTTACCTTTTTTGAATTTTATAAGAATGGTATCATACCATATGTACTCTTGTTTCTAGTCTCTCTCAATCATCATGCTTGTGAGACTGAACTGTGTGGTTTTTGTATGCTATAGTTCGTTTATTTACAGTTATAGTGTATGTAACTATGTATTCCACACTACCTTATTTATTCTGTTAATGGACACTGTGCTTCCCATTTTCAGGCATTATAAATAGTGTTGTTATGGACATTCATTTACAGATCCTTTTGTGTCCATTAATCTGTATCTCCTTTGGGTATATACCTAGAACTGGAACTGCATAGTCTAAGCCATTAGTTTGGAAAACTAAGTATTTATTCAATTTAATCTAGATATGAGGTTTTAGCTGATAATATATAATATTAATATCTTCAGATAGGTAGCTTGCTTTTTTTTTAACTCTCCTAATGGTGAATCTGATATACAAAGTTTCCTTAAACTATTTCTTAGTAGTCTTAATTACTGTAACTTTGTAATAAGTCTTAATATCTAACAGTATAAATCCTCTAACATTTTTTTCCCCTCCAATTATTCTTGGCCTATTGCATTCCACTTAAAGTTTAGAATCAGCTAGGCACAGTGGCACCCACCTGTAATCCCAGCGGCTGGGGAGAATCACAAGTTCAAAGCCAGCCTCTGCAATTTAGCAAGGCCCTAAGCAACTTAGAGAGACCCTGTCTCAAAATAAAAAGTAAAAAGGGCTGGGGATGTAACTTAGTGATTAAGTGCCCCTTGGTTTAGTCCCCCACAATACCAAAGAATAAAATGTTTAGAATCAGCCTTACAGTTCATTCTTTCTCCCCTTCTTTCTCTCTCACACACAGAGCCTAGTGATATTTAATAGGAATTGCAATGAGTATACAGACTGTAATGGTTTGGATCTAGAAATGTCCCTGGAAAAGCTCTTGTTTTGAAAGCATGATCCCCAATGCAGAAAGTTTCAGAGGTGGGGCTTTTAGGCAATGATAAAAGCTGTACCTGAATGGATTACTAGGAAGTAATGGGAGGAAGGTGGAGCATTATCCCACAACCCAGGATGTGCCCTGCCCCTTCCACTCTCTCTCTTCTCTCTGCACTTCCTGTCTGCCATAAGCCAGTTTTCCTCCACCATGCCCTTCTGCCATGATATTTTGCCTTACCTCAGGCGAAGCGGACTATGGACTGAACCTCTCAAACTGTGAGCATACTTTTACTTCCCTAAGTTGTTCTTGACAGGTATTCTGATCACAGTGATGAAAAGCCAACTAACACAGAACACTTTGAGAACTGATACTTTAAAATAATCTACCATCCACCAACATGGTATATCCCTCCATTTATTTAAGCCTCCATAAGTTTTTCCCAACAATGTATTGCAGTTTTCTGTGTAGATATCTTTTACAACACTTATTTGTAAGGATCTGATGTTTTCTGATGTCTTTGTGAATAATACTTTATTTTCCCTTCACCTATTCCTATAAATTTCTCATTGTAAATAACATTATTTCTATATATCCTTCATCTAGATTCCTCAAATGGTAATGTTTTACTATATTTCTTTTATTTCTTTCTCTCTTGAAATAGATATTTTTTCTGAATTGTTGGGGAATAAGTTGCGGACATCATTTACCTTTTTTAAAATATGTCAGTGGATATTCCCTAAAAAGAATGGTTTCCTATATAAACTACAAATCAAACTCATAAAATTAAAATTACATCTTTACTATCTAATTTTCAGACCTTGTTCAAATTTTACCAGTTGTCCTAACAATGTCATTTATAGTAAGAAAAAAATCTCCTTTATTATATTCAGTTTTTATGTTTTTTTTAATGATTCCTCATTTTTTTTTAAAGAGAGAGTGAGAGAGGAGAGAGAGAGAGGGAGAATTTTTTTTTTTAATATTTATTTTTTAGTTCTCGGCGGACACAACATCTTTGTTGGTATGTGGTGCTGAGGATCGAACCCGGGTCGCACGCATGCCAGGCGAGCGCGCTACCGCTTGAGCCACATCCCCAGCCCCTTTATGTTTCTTTATAATACTTTAATATAGCATGATGGTTCCTTAAGTTTTGTCTTTAATAACTATGGCATCTTTGAGGAATCAGGTCAGTTGTTCTGGAGAATATACCTCAATTTGGGATTGTCTGATGATTTTTCATGATTACATTCAGATTATGCATTTTGTCAGTGACACCACAGAAGGGATAAGAGTGTTTCAGTGCAGGGTTTCCATAATATTGATTTGTTAGATTACTTGGCAATGTTTACTTACTTGGTTAAGGTGTGTCTGCCAAGTTTCTGTGTTGTATAATTATCATTTTATTCTTCATAATTAGTAAGTATCCTGGGAGAGATACTTTGAAATTATGTAAATATTGTTTTTCTTAAATGTCAAACCAACTTTAGTGTCCAAGAGCAATTAATATTTGTTTATTGATCTTTTATTCAATGAACATGTTTAACTAATTAGTTACAACAGTTTATATCTTTTAGATTTTCTATACATAGAATCATATCATATGGCTGTACTTCTTTCTTACCAACCATTTAGTTGCTTTTCTTACTGCCCTAGCTAGGATGCATATTGTTGAACAGAAGTGGAGATAGGCATTCTTATTATCTTCTCCCACTCAGAGGAAAATATTTCAATACTAAGTATGATTTTGCTGTAACATATTTAATATAAATCACCATATTAATGAGTCCTTTTTCATTGCTTGTTCTCTAAGGGTTGTGTTTTAATTTTTATCCAAATCATGACGGGAATTTTATCATCTCCTTTTCTGTGTCTACTGAGAAAATCCTGTGATTTTTCTTTTTTTTTTTCTTCTGTTAATTTCTAAATATTGAATCAACTTCATATTTCTAGAATAAAGCTAATTTTGGTTGTAATATAATCCCCTTTATAATATGTCACTGGATTCAATTTGCTAAAATTTGTTTAGGATTTTTACTTTCACAGTTATGAGAAATACTGGTTTAAACCCGCCTTTTCTTGTCATGTCCTTGTTATACTGTGGTATAAAGGACATGCTCTTTTCATTACAGGAGTTAGGAAGTGTTCTTTTTTTTTTTTTTTTTTAATTCTGTGGAAGAGTTTGTGTAGATTGATTGAGGTTTCTGCTTTATTTTATTTTCTTTTTCCTTCTTGGTACTGGGGATAGAAACTAGAGCCTCACACATGCTAGATAGAGTGATTACTCTACCACTGAGCTACATCCCCAGCCCCAGTATTATTTCCTGAGCTTTGGGGGTTCTCTTAGTTATTTCTTAATTAACAAATGCTTGACACAAATAGGTTAAATGCTCTGAGTGAATAAACCATATCAACTTTGCTGAGAGACTAAAAAGACTTTTTTCATATACCTCAGTGTAAAAGTCTACTTGATCTGGGCCCCTCTTATCTTCTGACATTATCACATTCTCCCAGACTCACTCTCCTTTAGCTTTATTATTTGATGTTTCTTAAATAAAGCCAAATGTACCTTGTACTTGCTGGTCCCTTTGCCTGGAATGTTCTTTCTTTAGGTGTCTATAAGTTTCACTCTCTCATTCTTCTAGATTTTGGCTCCAATATAATCTTATTATGGTGGTCTTTCACAATTATTATATAAAAATAACACCCACATGCACACCAGCATTCTATCTTTTTAATTTCACATTATTTTTCACTATAGCACTTATCATCACTTGGACAGATATCTAAATCTTATCTTTTTAGCTGTGTCTTTCCCCACTAGAATGAGAACCTCATAAAGGCAGGGGTGCAATAATATCTAGAAATGACAAGAATAGTAACTTTAATAATTTAGTCCTTTGAAAAAACTGTTTATAAAAAATATTTGTGTGGAGTGAATATAGTATAGTATATTGCTGTCCTCAGAGTCGGAATGTATTCATCTGTTCTATAATTATTTTGGATATTCTACTAGATACTTCGGATAAGGCTGATCCTAGGAGCTCATAATATAGTTAGAAGACCTGGATTCCAATCCTAGTTCCCTTACAGCAACAAGACTAAAGTTTTTGGATAATTTTTAATTTATTCATATCTTCTGTTTCCTCTACTAAAAAATAAAAATGCACGCATTGCCAAGATCCAAGAATTGTGATGGTTTGAGGTCACATGTGAAAACCCATTATAAGTTATAAAACCTACACAAATGTAAAAAAAGCAAGTATTTCTAAAATGTATTTGAGAAATAGGGAAAAAAGCATAGGTAAATTCTGTTAGAAATAATTGAGAGGCTCTTATTTAAGCAAATTAAGAACATATAAACAACATTATATATATATATAAATAAAATATATATGTATTTTATATGAATAGAAAACATGCCAGGTTCAGTGGTACATGCCTGTAATCCTAGTGACTCAGGAATTTGAGGCAGGAGGATCACAAGTTTGAGGCCAGTCTCAGCAACTTAGTGAGACTCTGTCTCAAAAACTAAAGAGGATTGAGGGTGTAGCTCAGTGGTAGAGTACTCCTGAACTCAATACCCGGTACTGGTGTGTGTGTGTGTGTGTGTGTGTGTGTGTGTGTGTGAAAGCACATGCGTGCATACACACACACACATAAATTTATTTATATCAAAAACTTAATATTCTATTTCCTTGGACTGAGAGTTCTCAATGATTTTATACTATAATAATAACTGAAAGATACAAAATCTTATTCATAATCATTTATAGGTTAGTAAAATTAATAGATTATATCTATTAGACATAGATAGACTTACCCTACAGGTAAAAAGTAATGTAGAATAAGGTCAGTTTTTCTCTGTTCTTGCCAGAAATGTTTGAAGAGCAAAGGCATCCATGGAATGATAGCTGTGGGACGAATTATGAAGGCAAGTGCCACCAGGGAAGAGTATTTAACACTATAAACAAGGAAAATGTGTTAGCAAGACAATTGGGAAATTAGTTTTGAAGTTAAATCTACTGTTTACACTTTTTTAAAAATGATAGCATTTTCCTTTTGCTATAAATTGCTAAATGAACTTTGGCAAGTTACTTGTATTTTCTGTGTCTTAGTTTTCCTTATCTGTAAAAAGAGGTAACATCTATAGTCTTTTCTAGCTCTGATGTCCTAATTCTAGTATTTTCAATTGAGGTGTTATCCTTTGTGTTAATACTTGTCTTATGTGTTGAAAACTATATATATAATATATATTTGTATCAGGGGGTGCTAAAATACAAAAGCAATCAAAACAAAACAACTTTGCTAGGATATACCTGTCAACTATAAAAATAAATAACTGTAAAGAAATCCCTAATGTTAGTGAGGGTGAAAGAGCAAGAATAACAAATTCAAAGGCTTATAGAAATCAGGTAAGTAACAAAAATGAATGATGCAAGTTGAGTGGAGATTATGTAATTGTCATTAAGGAATCCTAGTCCAGAATGTTGTTATGCCTTCCAATTTAAAGAGAAATCAGAAAAAAATCTAGGTTTTGTCTTTTCTTTTTGTGGTGCTGGAGGTGGAACTCAGGTCTTGTGCATCCTAGATAACAATTCTACCATTGAACTTCACCCCCAGTTCCAGAAATCTAGATTTTTATGTAAGAGCTCCCAATTTAAAAAAACTTTGCTAAGTAGTTTATATATACTATATATATAAATACTATATATGTGAAATAAATCATACTTGTGGCTTGGTTTGATAGGCAGATTGATTAAATGTAACTTTCTGGATAGTGAAACTACATAGAGGATTCCCAAATGTATAATTCTTGTCTTGACTTTACTCTAGGTTTTCAGACTTAGAAAACATTTTACTCCTTTCTGAACATTTCTACCATAGATCACATACTGCCACTGAAAATCAAAGTGTTTGGCAAAATACCCACAATACCCCAAACCTGTTCATTGTACGCTATGTGTTGGATGAGGGGAGGGTGTACTGGGGACAGAACCCAGTGCATGAGCTCTACTATTGAGCTACTTCCTCAGCCCTTTTTTTTTAAAAAAAATAATTTTGAGACAAGGTCTTGCTAAGTTGCCAAGGTTGGCCTTGAATTTGCAGTCTTCCTACCTCAGACTCCTGAACAGCTGGAATGGGCATGGGCGTGTACCACCATCCCTATTTAAAGGTAGTATCACTTAAGTTTTTTCACCTTAAAATTTTGGAGTCATCTTAGATAGCAACTTCTCATTCTACACGTCCATCTTTGTTTCCTTCCCATTCCCCCCTTCCCACTTTTTATGTGGGAAGAGTGGATACTCAGTTTTAACTAGACTCCCCAATTCTGGCTTTCTCCCTTTCAGTGTATCCTAAATATTGCTACTATAAGAGAATTCTTTTGAAATCAGATTTAATAATGTCATTCTTCTCAAAAACCTACAGTGGTTCTCTAATACCTATAAAATAAAATCCAAATTCTGAAGAAAGGCAGAGTTCCATTCTAGCCTCATCCTTATTCTCTTCTTTCATGCATCCTACTATACTCTAGCTACTCTACACAACCTGCTCTCAGTTCACTGAAACCTTTTTATAACTCTATGCTTTAGCTCATGTTTTTTTCTTTGCTTGGTATTTACTTCTCTGGTTCATATGAAACCAAATTGGGTCACAGTGTTTTCTAACTGCCCTTCAAGATGTGTTCTCCACACTTTACCTGCTGTGTGTGGTGAGGCTGACCTGCATGGTATAACATCAATGGTCTGCCTTGTCTTCTGGCTTCTTATTGGTTTGAGCTAACTGAAAGATGGGAGGGGAATGAGTCAGGATTGTTTATTTTCTTGGTGGTCTCCTTGCTGCTGCTAAAGGCTCGCTGTGCCTGTCTCCTGTTGAAGCTTTCTCTTAATAGTTACAGCTCTGTGTGAATCCCAGTAACTGTTTCTTCTCCTAGCTCCTTAGAGCCTGGAGATAAAAGAATTCCTGTTGTGACTAGCCCTGGGGTACTGTGGTATTTTTTATTGGCTTTTCTAAATATTATTTATATCTTTGTAAATAGTTCTTTTATTAAAGTCTTTAACTATCCAAATTGAATGTATTATCTATTTCCTGATATGCTGTACCCACTGAAAATCTGTGGTTCTCATAACTCTGACTTAATGGGAAAACATTAGGGGGTCTAGTGGATATTACAATATATTAATATTTAATATTTTTCAAAAGCATGTCTTAGATATTTGTATATAATTATTAGCAGTAATATATCTCACCTGTTTATAGACTTTGAACCTTCCAAAGGATAGTAGAAAAGAGCAATTATAGTAAGATCAGTTTCCATGGTGTTTGTAAGGGTTCTGGTACAGCAATACCATGTGAACCAAGAGCACAACTGGCAAAAAAACTAAGAAAAATTACATAAAAAATATGTATGAAATACGAAATGGAAAAATTTAGTATTATCTTCTTCTATGGGAAATAGCAAGTCTAAATATTATAAAAACCACATTAAATTAAAAGAGAAAGGATTTTAAAAGTAAATAGGCCTGCCCAAACATTGTTTTTAAGAACTTAAAACAAACATAGGTCTACCTATCAGATCTGTATTTATCAATGAATTTATACTTTCAGATGCATTTTTATGGCATCGCATTTGATTTAATTCCCAATTTCCACTAATGAAAGATATAAAGCACAAATTCTTTTATAGTAGAATTTATAGAGATAGACTGAAATCCATAACTAGATTCTCCCAGTCAGTATTCCTCAAATTGTCTTACAGTATTAACACAGTATTTTGAGTGTTTGCAACTGACCTTGATTTGGAATGTTGCCCAATTCATTCCTTCCCTCTTTCTTTTCTCTCTCTCTCCTTCCCCCCTCCCTCCTCTCCTTCCTTTCCTTCCTTTCTACTAGGGATTGAACCCAGGGGTGCTTAACTACTCCCAAGCCCTTTTTATTTTGAGACAGGATCTCAGTAATTGCTTAGGGCTTTTGCCCAATTTCTTTTTCTTTTCTTTTTTTTCTTTCCTTCCCTCTTTCCTTCCTTCCTTCCTTCCTTCTTTCCTTGTACTGGGGATTAAATCCAGCACCTTGCACTTGCTAGGCAAGAACTCTACCACTGAGCTACATCCGGGGATTGAACTGAGGGGCACTTGCCCACTGAGCCGCATCCCCACCTATTTTGTATTTTATTTAGAGACAGGGTCTGAGTTGCTTAGTGCTTCGCCATCGCTCAGGCTAGCTTTGAACTCAAGATCCTCCTGTCTCAGCCTCCCAGCTGCTGGGATTACAGGCGTGCACCACCGCATCCGGCCCTGTTGCCCAATTTCTTAATGAAAAAATTCAGTCAAAATAAGGGAGCAAAAAATATCAGGATGCATTACTAAATTTTAATTTGAAAACTGGCTAAATTAATAAACCAGGTTTTGGAGAAACATGCAAACAAGCACCAATAAGTCTATAAAACAGATATCTTAAAAGTAAATTGTTAGTTGAGGCAAGAGTGTTAAACATGAAGTACTAGCTTCCCATCTCTTCAAATATACCTTTTAAAAAAATTCCAATTTTCATGAAGTTAAAGGTTCTTCCTAACTAGAAGAATCTAATAATAGTTTTGCTACTTTGGAGGAAGGGTTTCACAGGTATCATGAACTTTGCCTATTGAGTCTTTAGTAATATATATAAAAATATAAGCACAAAATAAAAACACTGATTTCATACTTGACTCTATTAACAAGGACTTACTTGCTAATATAACCTGCTTTTTTTTTAATGCAAAAGAATACAATGCTTGCAGAAATATGTCCTTTCTCCAGTTTACTAATAAATTATATTCCAGAAATGTGTTAGTAAATAGTTATAATTTGGCATGTATTTTCCAATACAAACAATATTTAAAAGGTATTAAGATTCCTAAGCTGTCTCATTTCAATTTATTTAATTTTAGAAAGAGCAAAGTGAAGCAAAAATATTACTGTAGAATCTAGTCACTCTTCAGGATGTGGTTTAAATGGGAAAACTCATTCATAATTTGAATGTGAGATGTCAGGAATTTATCTCCCCAACTTGAAATAAGTCAAATGACAGAAGGTAGTCTTCTATACCATACTTTCTCCCTTCTAGGAGTCCATTTATTTCAAACATTCCATCTGAGGGTGAAATAGTGTTTTAGTGCGAAGGTATTTCTCAGGTTGAGCCTCAGGTAGCTGAAGGAATAATGAACCAAGGTTGTATACAGCAGCACTTCTTTCTGAGATAGGCAGTGATTCTTACTGAATTCTTTTTTTTTTTTAAGTTTATCTTTTTATTTTTTGGCAGTGCTGGGGATTGAACCCAGGCCATCCTACATGCTAGGCAAATGCTACACCACAAACCATATTCCCAGCCCCTTTTTATTGAATTCTATATACAGTTGAAGCAAGACTTCTTGACAGTTTTGAGGAGTTAAGGGGTTCCAAAGGTCTCCTACAGTTTAGTGTCTATGGTTTCCACTAATCATGACTCAAGGAGAGAGATTCATGTGTCACTTCATTTTACCGTTATTAATTATGGAAGTACTTCTAAAAAGTGCTATGAATTATCTTTTGAAGCTATTTGGGGAGTTATTAGTTCTTTCCATACGCTTTATGCCCACATTAATGAAATAACCTGCATACAGTTTGTAAAGTATTTAAGGACTTACCACCCATCTAGCCATTTCCTGATTTTCTAGTTGCTTCATTAATGAATAAAGCCTCACATCTGCTAGAGCAGACAGAAGTGCTTGGGCAAGTCTGGGAGTCCATATCTTCATTAAGTTAAAAAGAAGAAGTTATTAAACACATCTCTTAGTTCATACTGAATTAGCATAAAATCAACAAGCTGATCCAACTATCATTTGAAGCCATTTTTAGTACAAAAGTAGATAATATATTATTCTGTTTTTTGTAAAAATACATGTTTTCTACAAAAATTACATTAATTTCTTATGGACATACAAAAGGTAGTTTTATCATTTTCATTTTCTGTTTTCACACATGTTTCATATATATATTTTATACATGTTTCATATACATAAGAAATATGTGAGATATATATACCTTAAAACACTACTAATTTTAATTTAAATAACTAGTAAACCATTTTATTGTGTTGAGATTTATTTTAGAAGTATATTTATTTCTATTAGCATATAATAAATAAATAATATAATAGCAAGGAAACCCAGGATTCAAACCAAGGTGTGCCTGACACCAAAGCCTGTGCTCTCACTGTTTTCCCATCCTACAATATAGAAAATAAGACGACAGATTACTGGGGGTGAAAAAAAGCTGTATGTTGTGGCACGTGTCTGTAATCTCAGTGGTTGAAGCTAAGGCAGGAGGATTGCAAGTTCGAGACCAGCCTCAGCAATTTAGCACAGCCCTAAGCAACTTAGCAAGACCCTGTCTCAAAATAAAAAAGGGCTGTAGATGTGGTTCAGTGATAAAGCGCCCCTGGGTTCAGTCCCTGGTACCAACCCCTCCCCCAAACAAAACAAACCTCAAAAGTATTCTATTATCACAGTATTCAGATGACATTAAAGAATAATTTATGAGTAAAATAAAAAAAATTAAAGTACTGGGCTGTGGCTAGAGATAGTGTGCCTGCCTAGCATTCATGAGGCCCTGGGTTCTATCCAGCACTACAAAACAAAACAAAACAAAAACAACCCAAAAAGCAGAAAAAGAAAGAGTAAATGTATTACAATTAAATTACATTTTAGCATTAGCATGTCTGACACTTTTCTCAGTTCATAGCTTCTACAGTCTACCTATGTTAATGGGAGAAACTCTGCTATTGCTCTTAAATTCTCTTTCCCCAGGATTGTCACATTATCATTTTCATGTTCTGGTCCTCATTTCTCAGTAATGGAGAATGAACTGATATTTATCAGTTCAAAGGAGAAGGTACAACCCTGCTTTAAAACAATACCCGCTAGGGCTGGGGTTGTAGTTCAGCGACAGAGCGCTTGCTTAGCACATGTGAGGCTCTAGGAACGATCCTCAGTACCACATAAAAATAAATAAAGGTATTGTATCTATCTACAACTAAAAAAATTATTAAGAAAAAAAAAATACCCCCTAGAACTTCAGTGTCTTTCTAGGCTCCAAAAAAAATACCCCAAGAGGGGCTGGGGTTATGGTTCAGCGGTAGAGTGCTCACCTTCCATGTTTAAGGCCCTGGGTTCAATCCTCAGCACCACATATAAATAAATACATAAATAAATAAAATAAAAGTATTAAAAAAACACCCCAAGATTTGGAATACTGAGCCACTAGCTCTCTGTAACTGAAAAATACAGAAGGCCTAAACTTCTAGTTCAACCTGATGACAGCTTAAAAGATCTAGAATGTGAGGCTACAGAAAAATTTGTACTATTGGTAACCTATCTTGGAAACTGACCTAGTAAAATTCAACATCTAGGAATTACAATCCTATTTACTATTGATGGCCAGTTACTACATTGCACAATGATTATATATATCATTAAATTTCTGTCATATTAATTTTTTCTAAATTTGAATTTCAACACTAAATACTGATTGGGTTTATGTGTTTTGTCTTCATAAGCTCACATAACATGGTTTTCCATTTACAAGTTAAAAAAAAAACACCAATCTCAAGTGATTCTTTTAAAATTTTTTTTGGATGTTAATGGACCATTTATTTTATTATATATATGCGGTGCTGTGAATCGAACCCAGTGTCTCACACATGCTAGGTGAGCGCTCTACTACTGAGCTACAACCCCAGGCCTCAAGTGACTCTTTTATGAAGGAAGTATACTTCTAAAATTCAAATTATGTGTATATAAAAGTTATTTTGAAAATCTGCATATATTAACAGAATTCCTCATAGCAGGATATGCTTAGTCTTGTGTTCTTTTGAGGGTGATGGTATTACTGGAGATTGAACCCAGAGGTGCTTTCACTCAGTTGCATCCTCAGCCTCTTTTTATTTTGGAGAAAAGGTCTGGCTAAATTGCTTAGGGCCTCACTAAACTGCTGAGGCTGGCCTCAAATTTATAATTCTCCTGCCTTAGCTTCCCACATGGCTGGGGTTACAGGCTTGCACCACTGCACCTGGCCCCAGCCTTTTTTATATTTTATTTTAAGACAGTGTCTCCCTGAGTTGCTGAGAGTCCTGCTAAACTGCTGAAGTTGGCCTGGAACTTGTGATTCTTCTGCCTCAGCTTCCTGAATCACTGGATTATAGGCATGTGCCACTGCCCCTACCCAGTTTTGTGTTTTGTATGTCTTCGGCATCTTGGGCATTCCAGATGAGGTTGGACTTTAGCAACAGTAGACTTCTAAAAACAATCGTGGTACCAATAATATAACTTAGTTAATACCAATTAACTCTAGAAAAATGATAGAATACATGTTTTTAATAACATTTTTGATTACTTTTATTTAAACTTACCAGCAGCTGAACACTATCTTTCCCCAAAAGATGCAGAATCTTGTAAATGCTTGCAAAGATTAAAGGGTAAGTATAACCCCTCAATCTTTCTGTCCATTCCCAGGTCATATAACCATAATTAGTAATATTAAGGATTAAATGTCAAATAGTATTGAAATAATCTATTTACACTTTCATATATAAAATAATATTTTACTCTTTAACACTGGAATTTTATTTATTTATTTGTGGTGTGTGTGTGTGTGTGTGTGTGTGTGTGTGTGTGTTGCTGGGGATTGAACCCACGGCCTTGTGCATGCAAGGCAAGCACTCTACCAACTGAGCTATATCCCCAGACCAACAATGAAATTTTAAACCCCAGTATTTTATATTGGCTATCAGAATTAAAACTTCAGTTGGCCAACTAAATGCTTTGACTGATTCAAGACAGAAATGTGTTTTTTACTTTATCTGAATCTGCCAAGTACAAGCATTGTGGGACTATACACACTAAAGGATGTGTCAAGTATATTAACATCAAAGAAAGATACAGAAGAAATATTGGTATTCAGCAATGGCATTCTTTGATGAGTTGAAATTATGAGAAAATGTGTATCAAAAGAGGACTCATTCCTAAGGTAAATACACATTCATTGTCTGGAAAAGAAACTAGAAAGGATATTTGAAAACCATGTGATGTGCAACTTCAAGAGACTGCCAATATTCATCTGGAACAAAACTTGTCTGGACCAAAAAGCAATTAAATATTCGTAAAGCAATGGTAAACAAAACCAGATAAATGTTTTCTCCAAGAAGATCTGAAAAACAAAACAATAAGCAATTGTGGCAAAAAAGACAGGCATTCCACTTGCAGAACTTAAAATCTGCCCTTCTGTTTGGCCCCTAGCTTAACCTTTGTTAAAGCACAGTGGTGAACTCTCAAAGTTGACCAGGGCTGAAAGGTACTCTAGGGCCAGAGCCTCACAACTGGGTGATGGCCACTCCTTTCATTTAAACCAACTTGTCTTGCAACTTACTGTACAGAGAATATTGAGATAAATACTGGAAAAAAGACTGGGTTGACTAAGTCCTCAAGCTAATTAGGTTATACTACATATGGGCCTAATGAAAGAATCTAGTAAACAAATTACTAATTAGAATACAACTCTGTCAACAGTGGAATATCTTCATCATCATCAGTAAGAGTAGTAATAGTAGTAGCAGCCAGAAGCGCTTTACCATTGAGCTACACCCCCAGCCCTTTTTATTTTGAACCATGGTCTCACTAAATTCCTGAGGCTGGCCTCAGATTGCATTTGCAATCTCCGACAGCCTCGGGAGTCTCTGGGATTACAGGCATGCACCACCAACCCAGCTCCTCTGTATCTTAAAATCTCTTTTTGATAATGTATGCCAGTTAATGGGATAATTCCTTTACATGTATGTCATTTAACCCTCAAAACAACGCTATGGGATAGATATTATTAGCTCCATTTTACATACGAGGAAACTAAGGCTCAGGAATTACATTGCCTTGTCCAGAGTAAAAAGTTATAGAAGGCTAAATATTCAAATTCAGGTCGGCCGGCTGTTGCGCAAATCTGCTCTTAACCACAAATGGGCAGATTGTATGCCAGTTTTTTTTTTTAATATTAATTTAGTTACCAACATTTAAAAATCAGATTTAAGTTAAAACCTGCATTTCCAGTATTCAAGTCTATTTTAAGATCTGGCAGCACAAAGCGAAACTGGTAACTAGCTGACAGTGAAAAGTAGTAGGGCGCTTCCTTTGAATCGGACTGTAGCTCTCCATCCAGTCCCCTCACTCACCTCCCCGGCGCCGGCTCTGGTCCTGGGCGCTGACGTACAAGGTAGACTTTCTCTTTCGCAGCTTTGTTTTCTCGTGGGAGCGGTTTTGGAGAGCGCGGAAAGCAAAGCTGCGGCCGCCACCTTCCGGCTCCATTTCCACCTGCTTGGAGGCCAGCAGAGGTTCCCCAGCCGCCACCTTCCAAGGACGGAAGGAAGCTGGAGAAACGCGCGCTGCTGCTGCTGCACTAAGTTTGGTCTTTGCGAGCAGCCGTCGCTTGCAGACGCGGAGGTATCCGGGCAAGGGCCAGTCTTGAAGCCAACGCGCCTGGCAGTCCCCGCAGCAGAGTGCTGGCTTTCTGCAGAGGGCTCCTCTGTTTTCTCTTCGGCGCTGCCTAGCCGCGGAGGACGGGAATAGCTGCCTGTCTTTGGTTTTGTCTCTGCTCCGACGCCCGGAAGCGCTGCCGGAAGGAGACCAATCTCACCTTGCGGGGACAGGCGAAGGCGCTGGGGAAGCGTCGCGGAGCGGCCACGGGACGGTCGGACGTGCCGAGTGCTGGCGGTACTGGTAATGATAATCATAAACCTAAGTGTGTAACATTGCACTGCTTCGGTGGTCTTACAGAAATTCCCTGTTGAACGGGGTAGTCAGGGTAGCATATTGCACCTATGTAGCAACAGGCTGAAAGGATCGGGGAGGGAGGGTGTTGATTTAACCCGTAACCCTTGAACCAAGCCTGATTGATGAAATTTGTCACTTATTGACTCAAATATAAGAGATAAGAGAAACAGGCTTTTCTTGCCCAAGTTAGTTTAAATTACATTCCAGGCATATTAAGCTCAGGCTAGTTAGTTTATAATCTGATATTTGTGACCTCAGGTGCTGGTGTAGGAGGCCATGTTAAAATCGAGTAAACAAATTCTTTACTGTGCTTTCCTTATTCTAGAAAGGAATATGTTGGCAAGGAATATTACTTTCTGGAAAGCCTTAGAGTCCTTCAGTTGTTAAAAATATAACATTTCATTATAGTTTTCTTAAAAGCATATTTTTCTTAAAATATAAATTATAGATGGCAAATAATTTATGTTTGATATCTTCTGTGCTTACTAAAACAAAAAAAGAAACATAATTTTTTTTGCTGGGTATTGAACCTAACGATGCTTTTTGCCACTGAGTCACATCTCCACCCCCTTTTTAATTTTTTTTTATTTTGAGACAGGGTTTCATTAAGTTACTTAAGTTCTTGCTAAGTTTCCCATGTTGGTCTGCAACTAGCAGTCCTTCTGCCTCAGCCCCAGAGTCGCTGGGATATCAGGCGTCGGCCACTATAGGTGGAACTCATTAAATCGTTTAGCTCATTAAACAATTGTTCTTACGATACATAGTACTAAAAAACATGAATAATCCAAAAAGGACTAATGGAAAGTAATAATTCTCTGCCTACCTTACTCTTGCTTCCAGTTCACATTTCTCAGAGGCAATCACAGCTTTTTCCAAATGTTTTGTTTTGTTTTAGTTTGTTTTGTGGTATGAATTAAAAGCATAAAGAGTGTGTCATTCTCTGCCATCTTTTTCCCATATTAAGTTATCCATTTAAAACCATGGAGAACATACTGTAATAAAAGAGGATTTAGCTTTGTCTTACATCATCTCCTTACCTTATTTCCCATAGTTAAAGTGATGCTTCAATAGTACAAAAAATGTTGTTCACTCTCAAGCAAAGTAGTGATATGAAATCTTAAAGTGATTATACTAAGTATTGCTCTGTTTCCTCTTTTCTTTGTACAGAGATATGAAGAGATTTGCTGAATGTGGAATATAACTTTTCAGAACCACCTTTGTTTTATTCTGTGTTTGTTGCAACAATGTTTGGGAGATTGACTCTTCCACAACTGCTTTTTGCTGGAGTCCTTGGATTTGCTGGAGGAATATATATTTATCAACCAATATTTGAACAATATTCCAGAGAACAGAAGGAATTAAAAGAAAAGGCGAAATTGGCACAAGTATCAGAGGAGAAGAAAAGTTAATACTACCTGGAGTTGAATTATAACAATTGATTAAAGTTTTGCTGAAATTATACACTGACTGTAAATAACCTAGGAAAAACTTAGGTATTTTTTAAACAAATAAATAATGGGTAATAATATTTTTAAAACTAGCACTATGAATTTAATGTTTTATTTGCCATTTTAAATCTTTATCAGGATAAATTAGTAACTTCCTTTTAAACAAAAATGAATGTCTTCAGGGCAATATATAAATTGATCTAATCAATGCCTCTAATAGTTTAGTGTGAACTCTTGAGGTTTTTTCTTTCATGAACTTAAAAATAGCTTTGATTAAAATGTCTTATATCTGTTATGTGTCAGGGTATATCTGTTATGTGTATGGCTTTGCCTGGCTACAGGCAGACTGGGATTCTGTTCTGTATCTTCTCGTTGTGGGACCCATGCTTATGGAATAGCCCCTGTCTGAGCTATGCTAGTAAAGGAGAGAAAGACTGAGAGGAAGCATACAATGGTAGGCTTTTGCCAGTTGTGGCAAATGTCATATCTTTTCATAATTTTGTTGATTTGGAGCATGTCACATGGTCAGTCCCAAAGTCAAAAGGCAAGGACATGGATTATTCCTACAGGATGCATTGTCAAGTCACATGACAATAAATAGAAATATGTAAGCCTGTTGTATCCAAGGAATAATAATCCTAACACATTAGGTTAAATTGAACTGCTTTTGGTCCTTCTTTTTTAATGGTGTTGGGGATTGAACCCAGGTCCTTGTGCATGCAAGGCAAGCACTCTACCAACTGAGCTGTATCCCCAGCCTTTGATGCTTCTTTTGAGACATATTCCTTGGTCAGTTTAGAAGTCACATACCAAGTGCTAGAGGCTGAGGTTTTGGGTTTTTCTTTTTTTGGTAAAGATGGGTCTATTCAAATCAAAACCACAGTGAGGACTACAGTATTCCTCAGCAGTAGATTGCTTAGCTTGCACAAAACCCTGGGTTCTGTCCCCAGAACCGAAAAAAGAAAAGAAAAACACAAAACAAACTATAATGAGATACTCCTTTATATTCACTAGAATGATTATAATAAAAAAGACAATGATGTGGAGCAAGTGGAATCACCATGTATTACAGTGGAAATATAAAATGGTACAGCTACTTTGCAAAAGTTTGGCAGTGTTTCAAGTGGTTAAACTTAATTACCACATGGTCCAGCAATTCTCCTCCTAGATATATACCAGATAGAATTGAAAACAAGTTTATACTAAAGCTGTACATGAATGTTTATAGCAGCAACATTCATAAAAGCCAAAAACTAGGAACAACTAAAATTGCCATCAAGTGATGAATGGATAAGTAAATATAATATAGCTCTACAATGGAATATTAGCCATAAAAGTGAATGAACTATGTGTTATAGTGTGGATACCAGTACATTATGGAAAAAAACAGGCACAAGGGGCCACCTTGTGCCTTGGTATGATTTCATTCATATGATATGTCCATAACAGGTAAAGGTATAGAGAAATAAAGCAGATTAGTTGGCTGCCAGGGACTGACTGAAAGGGGTAGAGGGATGTTAGTGGGTATAGTGTTTGTTTTTAGGTTGATGAAATGTTCTGGAGCTAGATAGTGGTGACCAGTGTATGACTTTAAAAACCACTGAGTGGTATAGTTTTAAAGGCTTTTTATTGTGTATAAATTATAAAGCTATAATTTTAAAAGATACTGCATCCAAAATAGTAGTTACAATTGAAGTACTCCACTGGTTCCTACTGTACAGTAGCATAAAATCTCATCAGTTTTTTAAAATTGTGGTATAATATACATAAAATTTGCTATTTTAAGGGCACAACCACCGTCATTATGTGCATTCATATTGTATAATTGTTACCATCATCCATCTCCAGAACTTTTTCCATCTAGTAGTTGCAAGGCCCAGAGAGGTATATTGAATTGGGTTACAGAAACTCACTACTATTTTCTTCAGGTCTTTGAATGTGGCATTGATATCTGCAATTCTTTGCATGAATTGGTTCTGATTTACTGTCTTATCAAGGTAAAGCAGACTCAGGTTTACAGTTGGCCCTTTCTATCATAAAGATCAATGTGAGTTCTCTGTGAACTACTGAATTTATATCCTACTTAAGGACTGAGTAGGATAATGTACTGGTATCCATATTATAGCAGCAACCTGTAGAGTGGTCCTGTAAGATTAAATTGGGGTTGGGTTTTGTGGCTCAGTGGTGAAGCGCTTGCCTAGAGTGTGTGAGGCACTGGGTTCAATTCTCAGCACCACATAAAAATCCACAACTATATAGAAAAGAAGGGCAAAACCTGCAGTCATTCTTTGACTTCCATGAGTTCCCACTCTTAACTGGAGGATCATTCATTCTACTTGTACAGTGTCAGCTTGTACTTAGATACTATATCCACAGGTTATCAAAACCTTACGTTTTCTTCTCTTGTGGGGCATGGTGGCATTTTCACCTGTAATCCCAGCAGCTCGGGAGGCACAAGAAGATGGCAAGTTCAAAGCCAGCCTCAGCAATTTAGTGAGGACCTAAGCAACTCAGACCCTGTTTCTAAATAAAATACAAAGAGGGCTATGGATGTGGCTCAGGGGTTAAGCACCCCTGGGTTCAATCCCTGGTACAAAAAAAAAAAAAAATTCTTCAGTGCACATTCTAGTTAATAGCTTTGGATTTCCTGGGGTAGAAGTAGAGAGTTGTTCACTGTGTTTTCTTGTGGCATTGAAAAGAATTTTCTCAAGTGGATATATTTTGTTTAATCACTGGGTTCTGAAGCTGTGGAGTGGTTTATGTCAGGAAACTGTTGAGGGACCATGATTTTCATTGTAAAGACTAACATCAGTATTATGTTAACTTTTAAGTATAAGCTATGCATCACTTGCCAGCAACAAAATATACCACCCCACCTCCCTTTCTAACTTTCCCTTGAGAACATCATGATCTCTTAGCCATCAGTATAGATTCTTGTGGGTCAAGACACCTGGATTATATCCTACACTTGCTTCCTATTATACATGTCCCACTATGATATCTGTCCTTTGCCATTATGGAATTCTTTTATTTATAATTGGTACTAGGGAGCCCCATTGCTACTACATCTGTCAATTCTAATCTATGAAGGACAACACCATTAAACTTTTCAAAGATGTCAGTACCCTCCACCAGGGTGTCCATTATTGTCTCACTGAAAGGAACATCTTGAGAGTTTTCCCAGGTAGCACAAGCAGGCACTGGTTTCTCTAGTCTCACTATCCATTCTAACCTCAAGATAACAGGGCAAGATGAGGGAGTCAGTTTAAGAAAGAAAAGCCAAGACTGATGTTTTTAAAGGACCATTAATATGTGTAATCAGACTTGATCCTTTCGGATTTTCTGAGGAGATTAAAAGGTTTTAGCTATTATTTTGAAATAATTTCAGGTGTAGAGAAAAGATACAAAAATAGTACCAAAAGTTTTTTACACACTCATTGCCTAGATTCTTTAATAGTCAACATTTTATATTAATCTCCGTTTCTGTGTGTGTATGCATGTACATTTTTCTAAATCCTTTGAAAGTCTGCATGTTTGATGCCTTTTTAGCCCTAAGTATTTGTGTTAATTCCTAAATACAATGATATTCTCTTTCATAATCACAATATGATAATCAAGAATTTAAGATTAATAGAATATCATTACTAAATCTCAGATCTTATCCAAAGTTTGTCAAGACCCATTAATGTCCTTTAGAGTGAAAAACAATTTTTTTTTGTGTGACTCCAGAACTAATCTAGGATCATATTTGAATTTAGTTGTCTTATCTCCTTTCTTGGATTCACTTATTCTAGAGCAGATCTTTATTCATTGCTTTTCATGACTGAGGCATTTTTTTTTTTGAGAGAGAGAGAGAGAGATTTTTTTTTAATATTTATTTTTTAGTTTTCGGCGGACACAACATCTTTGTATGTGGTGCTGGGGATCGAACCCGGGCCCCACGCATGCCAGGCGAGCGCGCTACCGCTTAGGCCACATCCCCAGCCCAAGACTGAGGCATTTGAAGAGTATTGGCCTAAGGTTTTACACATTGTCTCTCTTTTTTTTTTTTTTTAAATCAGGGATTGAACCCAGGGTTTATTGATTCTTTTTTGATTAGATTCAATTTGGCAGGAAAATGCCAAAATGATGTGTTAGCATGATTCATGGATTCTTATTTTGTTCCTTGGATTATGATCCATTACTATCATCACGTCTGGCTGCATGATTTATGGGAAAATGTAAAGCCCCTGGGGTGCTGGGGTGTGGGGAGGAGGAAGCCAATTTCTTCTTATCATGGGTGGCTGACTTCAATTTATGCAAATGAACAACCCCCATGGATTACCATAGCCTCCTTGATGGTATGTTCTTCTTTCTTGAATGGTGGTGGTTAGAAGCCCTTTCTGAATGGGCTGCAGAATGTGCTGTAGTGCTACTGCCAAACCAAGGAAGGGAAAACTACCTTCTTGCCCACCCATGTCCAATCCCAACTCCTACTGTACACAACCATGCCTAGAGTGCTACCACAGTGGAAGATGATGGTGGAATGTGGGCCTTCCCCAGCCAAGGTGACTAGGTCATTAACTGGGTGAGTGGTCACTGCCCTTGAGTTAGATGAAGGGAATGCAAAGCCCAGCAGGGATCAGGGAACCAGGGGTGGGGAATGGACAGCAGCAAGAGTCAGGCCCACGTGTGAGCAGAGGCTCTAAACTGTTAACATGTTCCATTATGCTATGAGACTTCACTTATAAATTATTAAATAAATAAATAAAATGATTAAGCATTTCAAGATAGTGATTATGGAATATTAAAATTCCAAGTACAAGTTCCTATGTGACTCCACAAAGCCACCAACCAGTAGATAAACACAATTTTGATGTTCAAATTGTCCTAGATTTGGCCAGTGGAAACTCCTTCAAGTTGGCTCCTATGATTTTTTCTTTTGTTTGTTTTTGTGATTTGACACTTTTGGTTTTTAAATAGTTTGTATATGAATCTAAAAATTAGGAAGAATGTACTGCAAATGTATCTGGGTGGTAAATATTGGTGACTTGAATATTCTTTTTCATAGATCATATGCTTATGAAGAATCTATATTATAGTTATAAAAAGATAAACAAATTATTAAAAGCATGTGTTCTTCTGCAAATCTTTGTGATTAAGTACCAGGAAGTAATTAAGGGCATGTTTCCATTCATGTTTTAGGTATTTTATGATCTATTAGTAGGATTATGTGGGAGAAAATAGAAAGATTTGAAAATCTTTTCAAAATAGATAATATAAACACAAAACTCAATAACCAGAGACTAGCTAGGAAAAGGGAGATTAGTTTTCAGATAACTGTAGCTGATGTTAAAATTCAAGTCATTAATTATAGGCCTTTTAAAAAATATTTCAAGTACAAAAAGTTATATTTAAGTATTGTTTAGTTTAACAAATATAAAACAAGAATTCCAAAAACAATTTTTACAATTAGATATAAAATATTTAAGAATATACTTGGGCTTTAATAGGGGACATTTTTGAAAAATAAGCTTTGCTAATGTAGCTTAAAAACAAAAATATGTTTATACTCTCAGTTAAGTAATTTCTTAACTAGAGATCCATAGGATGGATCCTGTGTCCTTTTGTACATCCCTGTCATTCTCTGAGTAGTACTTTACTTTCTGGCTCATCTTTTTCTTTTCCAGACCAAGTTTTTAATCAGTTGGGTTATTTTTAAAAACTTGATGCAAAATTCACATAAAAACCATTAGCAAAAACAAAACAAAACAACAACAACAACAAATTAACCATTAGCCCTTTTAAACTGTTCAATTCTGCGGCATTTAGTACATTTACAGTGTTGTATCATTATGACCCCTGTATAGTTCCAAGACATTTTTGTTACCCCCAGAGGAATCCCTGTGCATAAGAAGCTGTCAGTTCCCATTTCCCCTTCTCCCTAGGCTCTGGCAACCACCAATTCGCTTTCTGTTTCTATGGATTTGCTTGTTCTAGATATTTTATGTAAATGGAGTTATATGATATGTGACCTTTTGTGTCTAGCTTCTTTCATTTAGCAAAGTTTTTCTTTCTTCTTCTTTTCCTCTTTCTCCTTCCTCCTCCTCCCCCTTTCCTCTTCCCCTTCCTCCTCCCTGCTTCCTGTTATCTGTTTCATCAGTATAGACATTTAGTTTTCCACTTTTGACTATTGTAAATAGTGCTGCTGTGAACACTTGTGTACAAGTATTTGAATACTTGTATTACATTATTTTGGGTTTATTTCTAGGAATGGAATTGCTGAGTCATATGTGGATTCTCTGTTTAAGTTTTTGAAGACTCCAAACAGTTTTCCAAAGTGACTATGCTCTTTTTAAAAATTCATTAATTATTATTATTATTTTTTATGTGGTGCTGAGAATCGAACCCAGTGCCTCGCACATGTTAGGTGAGCGCTCTACCGCTGAGCCACAAATAGTCACAAAGTGATTGTGCTCTTTACATTCCTACGGATGTTGTATGAGAATTCTAATTTCTTCTTTCTTCTTGCTGACACTTGTTCTTTCCTTCCCCTTTCCCTTTCTTCTTCCCCTTCCTCTCTCCCTCTCTCCTCTTCCTTCCCCTCTTTCCCGACTCCCTCCTTCTTTTCTCTTTGCTTCTCTCTCTTTTTTTTTCCCTGTCTTTTATTATGGTCAGTCTAATGGAAACAAAGAAGTGTCTCACTTGGTTTTGATTTGCATTTTCTTAATGGACCATGATATTGAACATCTTACCTTTGAAGAAATGTCTATTCCAGACCTTTGCTCATTTTTTAATTGGCTTGTCTTTTGTTGTTATTAGAGCTCTTTATTATTTTGATGCTATATTCTTTTTTTAATATTTTCTTAGTTGTCAATGGACCTTTATTTTATTTTTATGTGGTGCTGAGAATCGAACCCAGTGCCTCACACATGCTAGGTAAGCGCTCTGCCACTGAGCCCCAGCCCCAGCCCCTGACACTAACTAATTTAACCATGGAAATGCAAAGCTTATATACCAAAAACTATAAAATACTGTCAAAATAAATTAAAGACCTAAGTAAATGAAATCAGATATATGATTTGAAAATATTTTTTCTCATCCTGTGGGTTGATTTCTTTTTTGCTAGTATACTTTTATGTACAGAATTCTAAAATTTTGATGAAGTCTAATCTACCTTTTTCTTTTATTGTTGTGCTTTTGGTGTTAAGTCTAAGAAAACATTGAGAACTCTATGGTCTTGAAGATTTATGCCTATGTTTTCTTATTTATAAGAATTTTAGTTCTTATATATATGATTTTTTTTTTAAAGAGAGAGTGAGAGAGGAGAGAGAGAGAGAGAGAGAGAGAGAGAGAGAGAGAGAGAGAGATTTTTTTTTTTTTTTTAATATTTATTTTTTAGTTCTCGGCGGACACAACATCTTTGTTGGTATGTGGTGCTGAGGATCGAACCCGGGCCGCACGCATGCCAGGCGGGCGCGCTACCGCTGAGCCACATCTCCAGCCCTTATATATATGATTAATTTTGAATTAAGTTTTATATATGGTATGCAATAAAAGTCCAATTTTTCTTTTGCTTGTGGATATCCGCATCTACCACCACCATTTGTTGAATAGGCTGTTCTTTCCCCCGAATGGTCTTGGTACCCATGTTGAAAATCTACATACTGTAGATGTATGGATTTGTTTTGGGGCTCTGAAGTCTGTTTCACTCATCTATATATCTATTCATATGCCAACACTAAATTTTTAAAATGATGGTAGCTTTGTAGTAAGTTTTCATATATCTGATAAGTAAGCTTTCAACTTTGTGGGTCCATTGCAATTTTATGTGAATTTTAGGCTTAACTTTTCCATTTTTACTATTGGAATTTTGACAGGGATTGCAGTGAATTTGTAGATCACTTTGGGTAGTATTGCTGTCTTTATAATATTTTGTTTTTCAATCCATGAACATGAAATTTTGTTTCATTTATTTAGGTCTTTAATTTATTTTGACAGTGTTTTATAGTTTTTGGTATATAAGTTTTGCACTTCCATGGTTAAATTTATTTCTAAGTGTTTTTTGATGCTAATTTAAGTGGAATTATTTTCTTATTAATTTTCTTTTTGGTTGTTCATTGAAATACAACTACTTTTGTATGTTGATCTTATATCTTGTGTCTTTGCTTATTTCATTTATTGGCTCGAATAGTGTATGATTTCTTTCTTTCTTTCTTTTTTCTTTTTGTGGTGCTGGGGATTGAACCCAGGGCTTTGTGCATGCAAGGCAAGCTCTCTACCATCTGAGCTATATCTTCAGCCCATGTATGAGTTCTTTCTTTCTTTCTTTTTTTTTTTAAGAGAGAATTTTTAATATTTATTTTTTAGTTTTCGGCAGACATAACATCTTTGTTTGTATGTGGTGCTGAGGATCGAACCCGGGCCGCATGCATGCCAGGTGAGCGCTCTACCGCTTGAGCCACATCCCCAGCCCCATGATTTCTTTATATAAGATCATGTCCTTGGTTAATTTTACTGGAAGGGGCTATTTAGATATCAAGATCTGTGTGCTAAGTGTGCTCTTAGCTACTGTGATATAATTGCTTCTAGGACTTCTTACCATATATACATATATTTATATCTGTTTCTGTATTTCTATATATTAAAATCCATGAGTATTCACTGATACCTCCAATTTTAATCCTATTAGGAATACTGGAGCTGGAATTCTGTATGTTTCAAACTGTAGTATCAGAAAAGGCCCAGGATGGGAAGCAGGCGTTATACTGTACCCAGTATTGTGACTGACTTAGAAGTGGTTCAGAGATGATTTTGAACTGAAGCACAAGACTGTTCAGTGTTCTTATTTTCTGTAATAACACATACCCCAGTTTTTCTCTTACCTCTTTTTTTTTCTTTAATTAGATTCCTTTTCACACTTTTTCTACTCATACCTTAAATGGGTTATGTAATAAACCCCTTAATGGCTCACTGATTCTTATATCTTCCAGTACCTTTTGGGTAATAGCTCCAGCACACATCATCTGTGCTTATTCATTTATACATTAAACAACTTCAATTGGATATTCTCTTGGTATTAGCATGCCAAATTGGAAAAGTCCTAAACCCACTCATTATGGCCTATTTCACCCTCCCTCCCTGCTGCAACTAGGCTTTCTTCCTGCTTCTCAGTGGTTCCTGATTGCCCAAGCCAGAACCTGGCCATCTCTAGAGACTCCTCTTTCTCCCTTACCTTCTATAACCAAGTCCTTTTGATTGGCTGTCCTAAATATCTCAAATTTACCCATTTGTTTCCATCCTTGTGGCCACTGCTTTACCCATATCAGCATTATCTCTCATTTGGAGTTAAGCATAATAATTGACCTCCTAAATCCATTCTCAGCTTTCTAGCATTAAGAACTTGAGTTCTAAGTTCTGGTCCTGGCTATGCCACTTATTAGCTGTTTGACCTTGGTCAGATTGCTTGATCACTTTAAGATTCAGTTGCCTTTTCTGTAACATTGGGAAAAGAATGTTTCCAAGGACAAGAATAGGGCAGTTCTCAGAAGTAAATAAGGAGATGTATGCAAAGTTACTAGCATATTAGATGACTGTTAGCTATTATCATTACTGTCATTCTAGGATTTTTTTAAATCCAGCATATGTTTATTTCTTCAGTTTCTTCTTTGATTGTTTTCTTCCACTCTTGAAGCTTTTCTGAACTTCTTACAGTTGCTCCAATATCTAATTCTCTTTTGTGCTTATAGAACTTTTTTTCTGTTCCCTTTTTTTCTGAAATTCTCTTTCTCTCACCCTCCTATTTTATTCACCCATTTTAACTTATACATTATTTCCTTTTAAATGTCTTGATTTGGTATCAGCTTTCTGTGTTCCAATTCCCCCATACCCGCCCCCCGGCTTTAATTTTGAGACAGAATCTTGCTGTGTTGTCCAGGTTGGTATTGAACTCCTGAGCTCAGGTAATCCTCCTTCCTCACTCATCCTCCTGAGTTGCTGGGATTACAGATATGCCCTACCACACCTGGCTCAGTTATGGAATTATTGTTCACTACCCTACTATGATTTGGATTTAGTTTGTTCATGTGCTAGAACAAACTAAAGGTTTGTGCTATAAGTTCAGTTCCCAATATAATGGTATTGAAAGGTGGTTCTTTAAGAGATGGTGCTTAAAGGAAGACATTTGGGTCACAGGGCACTGACCTAGGAAGGGACAAATGTATCCATGGGAGTAGATCAGGTCTTATGGGACTGAGTTAGTTTCTATAAGGACAGGTTATTTAAAAAAAAAAAAAAAACAAGACTTGCCCACTGGTCTCTTGATTTCTCCATCACACACATATCCCATGTACACAAGGCCTTTTCCTTTTTCTGTATCTATCATGTTATGACACAGCCAGGGGAATGGTAGGGGGGTAGTTGCTCACCAGTGCCATGCTGTTTGTTTTTTCCAGCCACAAGATTCATGAGCCAAATAAACATCCTTTTTTCTTTTTGTTACTGGGGATTGAACCCAGGGGTGCTTAATCTTTGAGCTACATCTCTAGCCCCACCCATTAAAAAAAAAAAACTTTTAGACAGGATCTTGCTAAGCTGCTATTGCTGAGGCTGGCTTTGAACTTAATGATTCTCTGCCTAAACCTCCAAAATTGCAGGGATTACAGGTGAGTACCACCAAGCCTGGCTTAACCTCTTTTTCTTAGGAAGTTCCAAGTCTTAGGTATTTTGTTATAGTAACACAAATATGGATTAAGTCTCCCAGATCTTAATTGATTAGTGGCTCTCATGAACATGAGGCTACTTTTTCTTTTTTAACCTCACCAACAGTCTGATGGCCCTTCTCACATGGGGAACAGCTCTTGAAATCGTTGTACTATGATTAAATCTGTTACCTTTAACCCCAAGCTTATTGTTTATTATGTTTGCCTACAAATATTATTTTGAATGTATGGAATTGCCACATTGGTCCAAATTGGTATAAGTAATTTCATGTAGTTCATCCTGTATGTGATTTTGTAAATAGTACATATTTGACAAAATAACTGAGTAATGCAAACTGAGGTGATGCAGATTGGAAGGATGTTGGGGTTGGGCAAGTAGGCCTGGGATAGCTGGAATTTGTGGTGGAGATAGACATATCAGTGAAACTGCCATAGATGGTAAGAGAAGCTAGACTGAGGCTTCTCAGCATTTTGTTTCACTTAGAAGTGGAATTATGGGGCTGGGATTGTAGCTCAGCAGTAGAGCGCTCACCTAGCACGGGCGGGACCCGGGTTCCATCCTCAGCACCACATAAAAATAAAGGCATTGTGTTGTGTCCATCTACACCTAAAAAATAAATATTAAAAAAAGAAATTCATTAAAAAAAGAAGTGGAATTATTAGAGCCCAAGACAGTATGATCAAAGGCTACTGTTTAGAAATCCAGAACATCCTTGGGTGAATTTGGCTGTGTCTAAGCAGGGAACCAAGCAGCCTGAACCACATCTCAGCCCCAGGTTGAGTATCTCTGCAGGTCCTCACAAAACTATGGGTGCTTAGAGGAGGAAGCCACTGGAGGGCAGCAAAACCTCTCAAATTTCTCCTTACCCAGGCTATTCCTTCAAAGCACTAAGATTTTCTTTTCTTTTTTCCCCTCTTCTTTTTCTTTCATTCATTCATCATTTCTTCTCCCTTTTCTCTTGGTATTGTGGATTGGACCCAGAGCTGGGCTACATTCTCAGCCTTTTTTGTTTTATTTTTATTTATTTTTTTTAAAATTTTGACACAGGGTCTTGATAAATTACTGAGGCTGACCTCAAATTTGTGATCCTCCTGTCTCAGCCTCCTGAGTAGGTGGGATTACTGGTATGGGCAATCTTGTGGGCTTCCTTATTTTCTTCTAACAATTGGTCTCACAGTCTCTGAGAAAATCAATGATTTCATGGACCGAATTAGACCCCGTGAGCAGACTCTGTTTGTCATTTTCTCCCAGAATTGTGTGTGTGTGTGTGTGTGTGTGTGTGTGTTTTCTGCATGAATCCTACCTTATTTCTTCCCATCTAATTTCCAAAAAATTTCCCTTGTGTTGGGAAGGTTATGGCCAGACGGACCCAAGCAAGGAGAGATGGCAGAAAGGACAGGGGCAGAGTTGGACTCCGGGTGCTAACGGGTCCCTGGACTCATTGTATCCAGTGAAGATGGGGGCGACTTGAGGCCGTTCAGCACCTCAGGCTACTACGGGGGAGACACAGCTCTGAAGCCCTGAAAACACCTTTAGCAAGTCATTTTCCACGGAGGAGATTTATTGAAAGTCACCAAACCCTACGTCGCAGCTCACGATCCTGGGGCAGTTCGTAAATGTCACCCGCGTATCTCGAAATGAAAACAACTCCTATCGTTTCTCTTTCCAGAATAGGGCAGCGGAGACTTGGGACAATGAGGAGAGGGTGGCCTTTTTTGTGGCTCACGGGAAGACCCGTGGGGCAGGTGCCGCCAACCTGGGAGCGGTGCACGAGGCAGCCCTGTGTGATCCCCGTCCTTCCCCTGCTCGGTCGTGCGGGGGGTGCTCCACTAGGTGACAGGAGGAAGCGGGAGGTGGAGGAAAGAGAGGAGGGCCCGCCCCCACCTCGCTCTCCTTTACGGGAAGTGATGTGGGGCCAGACGGAAAATACCCGCCAAGGACCCAAAAAAGGCCAGCAGCGGTGGACGCCGAGGGCAGGGACACATCTGCGGTGGGGCCAGGAGCGCCAGGCCGAGGCAGGTGAGCGCGGGAGGCTGCTGGAGCAGCGGAGGCGCGCTGGGGTCCCGAGCTCCCGGCAGGTCCCAGTCCTTCCCGGGGGACTGAGCAAGGTGGCGGTGAGCGGCGAGTCCACCCCGGGACTGGGGTTGGAGACTCCTTCTCTCCCCGCCCCGCTTCGCCCGAGTCCGCCAGAAAAGTGTCTTTGCTTCTCCCAGGTCCTCAACACAGACCAGCCATGACGTCTGCTGAGGTCGAGAATTAGACCCCAGATGAGGCTGGGGTCTGAGGTCACCTCACGGGGGCAAAACCAGGTGCTAGAATCCCTACACGAAGGGGTGGAAACTTCACTGGAGAGAGGGGAAGAAGGTCTGGGACCTTGCACACTGCGCCCCAGTTCTTTTTCCCCTCCTGTTGTTTTCAGTGTAATTATGTGAGGTCTTTACATCCTGGTTGGTAAGAGTCTGGACTGCAAACTAGCGGTGTAGGGTGTGGGAGAGATTCTCCCCTTTCTCCTCGGTTAGACAGAAAATCCTACCTGGCAGGCAAGTTCTTTGTCATGACTGGTGTTAGGGCTGATGAATGACAGGCTTAGGTAACTATTGCAAAAGCCTGTCTCTGTCTCAATATGTAACCATTTGCAAAGTCAGGCCTGAAGTGAAGGAAATCTTGTGAGCCCTTTATTTAGTTTTTTTTTTTTTTTTTTTTTTTTTTTTGCTTTTGGCCTCCTTCTGATCACCTGGGCTCATAGGGCCTCAAAATCTTCTGCCCCAGAGTCCTTTTCTTTACCCCTAAGGACCAACAGCTGTTGGATGAATCCTCCCTGTGTGGTTGGCCTATCAGTCAGATTTTGGGTAGGTGGGGATATGGTTATGCCATACAAGCATTTTGTAATTATGTCTTAAAAACTTGCTTCTGAGGGAAAACACAGCCTGGAAAATAGGGCTTCTTCAGTTTGTTAGAAATGGAGGGAGACTAGTATAATGCTGAAAGAACCTTTGTAAGGGTTGTTCTTTTTTATATTTTACCTTGGTTCTAATTCTTCCATTTCTTCTTTCTGGTGGTTTGCCTTAATTTTTAGTTTTGATTAAAATTATAATTAATCCATCTTCTTCTGTTGCTTTTGCTTAGTGTCAAATTTAAGAAATCATTGTCAAATTCAAGGTCATGAGGATTTATACTTATGATTTTGTATACCTAAGAGTTTTATTTCTTACATTTCATTCTTTGATCCATTTAAATTTGATTTTTGTATATGATGTGAGTTAGGGGAGTCCAACTTCATTGTTTTTCATGTGATATCCAGTTTTTCCAGCAGCATTTGTTGAAGAGACTGTTTTCCCCCTTTGAATGATCTTGGCACCTCTGTTGAAAATCAATAGACCACATGTGGGGGTTTATTTCTGGCTTCTGAATTCTACTCCATTAATCTGGCATCTATCTTTATGCTGGTATCATACTGTCTTAATTATTGTAAATAGGCAGTGAGTTTTGAAATTTGGATGTGTTCTGAACTTTTTCAAGATTGTTTTGGTTGTTCCTTGTTTTGATTGTTTTGGAGTTCCTTGAATTTTCATGTGAAACTTAAGATCAGTTTCTCAAATTCTATTGCCTCGGTTTTATAATGAATGTAAAAGTTTCCTCTAGGAACCAAACTTTGATTTTCCTTCCCCAAATCTGCTTTTCCTTCCCCAAATCTGCTTTTCCCTTGGTCTTCCTCATCTTAGTGAATGGCATCTTCATTCTTCCAGCTGCTCAGATGAAACACACTGCAATCACCCTCCATTCTCTTCTTTCTCATTATCAAATCCCTCAACAATTATCACCAATTCTACTTTGAGAATATATCTAAGATAATAACCATTCTCACTCTTTTACCCAGTTCCTTTCATCTGTTACCCGGATTACTGCCAAAGCCTCCTAAAGAGCTTTCCTGTTGCCGTTCTTGCCCTCTGCAGTCTATCCTCGACATAGTGGCCAGTGTGCTCAAAACTCTCCAATAGTATATTATCTCAGAAGAACAACAGAGTCTTCAGAGTGGCCCATAAGATGTGGTATATGGCTTTATCATCTGTTGTTCTTTCCTTTGCTTCCTCTGCTCCAGCCTTACCTTAAGGACTGCTATGCTTGCTGTTTCCTCTGCCTGGACAATGCTCTTCCCTCATATGTCTTCATGTCTTTCTCACTCACTTCTTTCAGGTCCACAGTTATTTTCATTTTATTTTTAAATTTTTTGTGGTACTGGGGATTGAACCCAGGGGTCACTTAACCACGGAGCCATATCCCTAGTCCTTTTTAATATTTTACTTAGAGACAGGGTCTCACTAAGTTGCTGAAGGCCTTGCTAAGTTGCTGAAGATGGCTTTAAACTTGCAATCCTCCTGCCTCAGTCTCCCCAGCTGCTGGGATCATAGGCATGTGCCACCACATCCCAGCCCTAAAAGATTTTTAATAAACTTGATATCTCCTGAAAAACAAGGCTTGCATGTTATAAGTCTGAGCCCCTGAGAAACAAAATGGTCTTGCCATTGTTAAAATATTTTTATTTGCTCCCAACAAGGGTAATTTTTCCCTTCCATAGCTTTCACTTTTAAAATGCCTTATGCAGATTTGCTTGGGCCATATTTGTTTCTCTGCCTTTTGGTCAGGAAATTGAGTTTATGATCCAGTTTCCCTTAAGCTGATTACCTTGGGAACAGACATGAACTATGAATTGGAGGCAGGGATAAAGTTCTTGCAATTAACTTCATATCCATAGCAGGAGGAGATGGGTAGAGTAATGAGCATCCAGCTTGTCTGAACCTCCCTGTCTGGTTGTATGGTACACAGAGGGCACACCACATTCTTTGTCTCATATGATTGACAATGTTCAGTAACATTCATATTTTTTAACTGTCAAATAAAATTAGATGCCTCACTTACTCAAGAGGAATGTGAAAGTTTTGTTCCTCCTTTACTGTTTTTTTGTTTGTTTTTTGCCTCTGTGCATGGTACTCTCTTGAGAAGGTCTCCTATTAATGCCTTAGCCATCAATCAGTTCTTAGAATGACCCACATGTATGGAGTCAGGCTTTTGATTCTTTTTTTTTTTTTTTTTCTTGGTGCTGAGGCTTAAACCCTCATGATTGCTAAACATGTGTTCCACCACTAAGCTATAACTCCCACTCCTTGACTTTTCATTCTTAAAGGCAAAATTCTACTTTGAGGATGGAGATGGGATACCAGATTTACTATATAAAAAAAGTTTAATTTGCATTTCAGATAAACAATTTTTTTTTACCATAAGTACATCCCATGCAATATTTAGGACATACTTTTACTAACAGTTATTTGTTATCCAAAGGAAAATTTAACTGGACATGTATTTTTTCTGGCAGCCCTAGTCAGAAGTTGTGTTTAGGCATAGGAAATGCATCCTATTGTGATAATGTCCAAAGAATGACTGACTGATGGCTCATTCTGTGCATATACCCATCTTAATAAAGGAGAGGATTTGTAAACTCAAGTAATATTAGAAGGTTTGAGAGCATTTAGTTTTATTTTAGCTTTTATAATTCAAGAAATTTGTATCTAGAGAGGTTAAGTCACTTTGTCAGTATCACATAGAGTTAGTGGCAGAGCCAAAACTGGGACTCCAGGACCAGTAGTAGGTTTGTTGCATGATGCCTTACCTTAAGACGTCACAGGTAAGTTGCTTCTGTTTTAGTGTTGACCCCTAATCACTCTGTTGTCACCCAATCATGATCACCCCCTTGTTACAGTGTTCTTTCAGTCCCCAGATCCATATGGTGGCCTAGACTATTCTTATGAGACACTCTTGACTCTTCTCTGGGAGCTACATGATTACTGAAAGTTACCATTTGGTTGTATTCACTGCTGTGATACCAGAAAGTCTTTTATTCAATGCGTTTTTATTCCTTTTAAGGACTTATTAATATTTTCTTTCCCCTTTTAAAGTGGAATAACCAAGAGTAATTCCACAACAGCCAGATTGAGTAATTATTGTCTTATTGATGCCAGCTTACTTTGGGTGGCCTGTCTTACAAAACTCCTCATCCCTTTAAATATAAAAGCTATATGATGAGGGAGAAGCAGGGTAGATAGGTATATGTGACTGATCTGTTAAAGATGTGTCCTATTGATTGATTGATTTTTCAGTTGGGAATCAAACCCAGGGCCTTGCACATGCTAGGCAAGCACTCTTACTAAGCTATATCCTATAACCCAGATGTGTACTTCTAAAATATTGTTTTACTATTACTACTACTACTACGATTATTATTATCTTAAAATTAATCACACCTATTTAAGAAAACATCATTGAAAATGAAAATGCTTTCTCTAATTGCCAGTAACAAAAAACTATATTTCAGAGTCACTAATCTTGTTTTTTTTCATAGCTTTATTGGTTAATTCATATAAAGCCTTACCAGCTGCCAGGTCAAAGCATAATAAAATCGATTGCCAAGAGACTAAAAAATCTGTCTGTTCTTATTTGCTGCAGTCATCCCACCACATGGTGGCTGGTCAAGTCCTAGCTGGGTATGGCTAGATACTAATCTCCTGGGTATTTGTGTCATTAAAAGCAAAGACAAGGTCTCAATCAGCTAAACAGGATTATAGGGTATTTTTATTCTTGTATCCTAGATGTAATATGGGATGAGACATACCGAAGACGGTTGTAATTGAAATATTCATTTGAGATATTTAAGAATTTAAAAATATAACTGATAGTTGTTGGGATTTTACAAGAAACTGACCCTGAGAAATGAGTGAAGAGATCTAGCAACCCTTGAAAAGATTTGGTATTGTCCTTATAGTCAGATCTCTAGACCAAATGTGGCCAAGCAAACTGCTGGTTGTTCCAGGCTGTTTTTCCTCTTAGTAGGTACAAGGCCAGCGCTCTACTCTGCTATCTATCCTAGGCACAAGGGCCATGAAGTGGGTTGTGGTATTTCTTTAGAGACTGACTAACCCTGTGTTCCAGAGTTCTTGCTTAAATGTGAAAGAACCAACACAGCCCAAAATCAGTAGGCTAGTTTTTAGTTTCCCTCTTGCCCATCATTAACTGTGTGAAATCACACCAGTGGCTCTCAGCTGGGTGTGAGTTTGTTCCTATTCCACTATAGGATATTTTTGATAGTCATAACTGGGGAGTTACTACTTGCATTTAGTTGGTAGAGGCCAGAAATGCTGCTAAACATTCTACAATGCACAGGGTAACAAAGCATTATCCTGCCTGACCTGTCAATAGTACTGAGGCTGAGAAATCCTGCATTAAAATCATTGAAGGGGCTGGGGATGTGGCTTAAGCGGTAGCGTGCTCGCCTGGGTTCGTTCCTCAGCACCACATACAAATAAAGATGTTGTGTCCGCCGAAAACTATATATATATATATATATATATATATATATATATAAAGTCACTGAAACTCTTTGGCTTGCATTTTCCCAAGTTACACATTCTCTCTGTCATAGTTAACTAAACCTAGCTCTACCATTGTGGTCTTTCTAACCTGTCCCTCACCCCAATAGGGCTCAGGTATCTTGTGTATTTTTAAAAAATCTCTGCAGGGGATGATGATGAGCAGTGGGGTTTGAGAACCACTTTCCTCAGGGATCATGTGAAATGTGGTACTAGGTGGTGCCAGATTTGCCACAGAAGAGTGGACCTGGTGGGGAAGCCTAGCACTAGGATGTGAGAGGCTGGCCTGCAATGCCTGTCTTTGTGTGATTCCACAAGTGCAGAAGCCTGTCAGAGAGACCATAGTGGGCAACTGAAGGATTACACAGGGGTGCTCTGGGCTGACTAGGGACTGAATTCCCAGCTGACCCCCATACCCTATGCCAGAGGTGTCATGAAAATAAAAGTTAAGATTGGACAGGGCTGGGGATTTGGCTCAGTGGTAGAGCATTTGCCTAGCATGTGCCAGGCCCTGGATTTAGTCCCCAGCACTGAAAACAACAAAACTGGACAATTTCTTTACGAACACCCCATTTCCTGCTTACTTAGAGCTTCTCTCAGAGTTTGAAAGTCAGAAACAAAAAAATTCCGTGTGACTCATCATGCTATTTTGCCACCCAGATAAGGAAGCCTCATTTCTTACACTTGCTGGATTGAAGAGCTGGTAAGGGGCCTTTGAAACCCTATGGCCCAGGTCCTCCTCTATCTCCCAAGTTTAGCACTAGCCATGGAGCCCAGGCCACATGGCTGACTGATGGCAGGGAAGGTTCCTGGAGGCCATTCTGCTGGTTTCCTGCTGCGTTCTTTTTATGCCCCTATGCTAATATTTCTTGATGATAACCAATTTAAGGTGGGTAATCCAAAACTGTGTTGTTTTATTGCTTAAAGGAAGTGGCTTTTAGATGGGACTTTACTAGTGATCAATGGGTCTTTGTCATGAGGGTATTGTCATTAACCATGACACAACACATTGTGTTCCACAATGAATAACAATAAATTCACCAGTTATACACTTTCATCAGTGGCAGTTCACTGAGTCCTTGTGTGTCATTTGGTAGTCATATGCTGGGCAATCACAAGTTCATTTCCAATCTTTTTTTTTTAATATTTGTTTTTTAGTTTTAGGTGGACACAATATCTTTATTTTTTATTTTTTTATTTTTATGTGGTGCTGAGAATCGAGCCCAGTGCCTCACGCATGCTAGGCAAGTGTGCTACCACTTGAGCCACATCCCCAGCCCCTCATTTCCAGTCTTAATGTCTCATATCGATAACACTCAAATCACACATACTTCACACAATGGTATATAAACAGGTCACAGAAAAACTAAGAAAGGATTAAGGTCACCAGCTGCAGGGTTACAGGATGCTGTGCCAAGAGCACAGGCAGAGAGAGAGAGAGAGAGAGAGAGAGAAATGCAGAGTCAAAGAGTCACTGTAGGTAGTCAGATAAGGATTTTAACAAACCAGTTCCACAGAATTATCAAGGCACAGGTTCCAGACAGGCAGCAGTTTCAGTTTCAGAGTATCACCTTGGAGTGGGCCATGTGTGGTCACCACAGGTAGGAGAAACCACACTTTGTCCCGATGGGAACAGGAAATTAGAGTTGTTGTTGTGGCAATTTTTCGGGGCAAGGCCTATGATGAGTGACCAGGTGATGGGGTCAGGGTGCCACCGTGTTCAATCTCAGGAGGCTCTTTCTATGGGTCTTGAGTGAGGGGCTCTCATCTGGTAAGGTTGATAAGCTCCTGTGTCTGGTGTTCCTAATATGATCTGGGATGCCCATGTGTCCAGGTACTCCTTGATTTGGTTTGATAAATTGGCATGTGTAAGTTATTTATCAATTTGTGCCTTATGGTGGTGTTGGGCAGATGGTGATTGGTGGAGTCATTCTGCCCTGGCACATGTACTCAAAATGGCAAACTACTGCTTTCTAAAATGGAGTAACTCAGGTTTAGGCACAGCTTAAAAATTTCAGTTTTATACATCTGAGAGTAATTTAGAGCAATGCACAATCTGTTCTCCACAGTCTTCCTTGGACCCTTCTGAAATATCACAGAAATGAACAACTATATTGTGATTTTTTACCTTTGTTAAAGCAAGGAGTCCAGAAATATCTAAGTGCCTGCCCTGATGGTTCCTTGGTAACATTCAGACTTAATTTCACGTCACACCACAAAGATGTCTTCCTGATCACTCTGTTGAAAGTACTTTCCAGTCACTCTCTGTCCTATCATTGTGTGGTGTCGTCATAGCACTTATTACTATTTAAATTATTTTATATTAATGTTCATCATCTTATTGTCTGTCTCTTCCTAATATAGTCTCTATATGAGGAGGCTTTGCTTTGTAAACTACCATTTTCTGAGTACCTAGAATAATATCTGGAACATGGCAGATGCTAAGTTAATAATGAATGAATGAATGAATAAGAAAACAGTTGTTTAGAGAAGGCCATTTTACAGATTCAGTCATATGTAAGACATATTTTCTCCTACACATTGAATTTTTAAAAAATATTTATTTATTTTTTTTAGTTGTAGTTGGACACAATACCTTTATTCCTTCCATTTATGTTTATGTGGTGCTGAGGATCGAACCCAGGGCCCCGCGAGTGCTAGGCGAGTGCTCTACTGCTGAGCCACAATCCCAGCCCCTCCTATATATTGAATTTTGATTTATTTTTTAAAACTAAACCAAGAATATTAATTTGTTGATACATGAGAAATGAAACTGTGTAAGCAGACCTGAATCTTTTGTCTGAGGACTAGGATACTTGTTTCATGTTAAAAAACTTCATGTGACCCAAATGTAAAGGAGGAAGGCCACTTATAGGTGCCAGCTCAGGGCACCAGGAACTTAGAAATCAAAACTACCCAAGGCTTTCATGCTGAAAGAAGCCTGAAAGATCACCATGTTACGTCCCATAGGGAGTTTTTATTTAAAATATATCTCCAAAAAACACATATTTTCAGTTTCTCCTTTGGAAATTATAATGTGTTAGGTGTGGGGTTTATGGCTTAGAATCCAGGTTTTATTTAAAATGCTATTCTAGTGATAGAGGGTACACATCCAGATATCGGGGCAGTAACTGAGCCACCTCTACTTTTAGGTGAATAAACCGAGGCTCAAAGAGATTATGCTTTGCACTCAGGGTCTCGTAGCCAGTAAGAAGAAGGGTAGAACTCAGATGTACCCATCCATTCTCTGTGCCATTCACAATTTTATTAATTTTATTTTTTAAGAGAGAGTGAGAGAGGGGGAGAGAGAGAGAATTTTTTAATATTTATTTTTTAGTTCTCGGCGGACACAACATCTTTGTATGTGGTGCTGAGGATCGAACCCAGGCCACACGCATGCCAGGCGAGCGCGCTACCGCTTGAGCCACCTCCCCAGCCCCTCTCTGTGTCATTCAAAAAACATAGTAAGAAAGATTCTCTGGGGTAGAGGCAGCACAGCCTTGGTTTTAGAAATTGTTGGTTTATTACTTTTCTGTGTATTTACATGTAACTAACTAGTCTTGTGTCAAATAGGAAATACACACAGCATACTTTTTTTTTTTTGTTTTTGGAACTGGGGATTTAACTCAGGGGCACTCCACCACAGAGACACATCCCCAGCACTATTTTGTATTTCACTTAGAGATAGGGTCTCACTGAACTGCTTAGCGCCTTGCTGTTGCTGAGGCTGGCTTTGTCTTAGCCTCCCCTGGGATTACAGGCCTGCACCACCTGGTCCCTGGCCATAGTTTTCTTTTTTGTTACAAAGTGTCAGATCAATTAGACACTGGATATTCAGGCTATAGAGTAAACCCCTCTACAAAGTGTGTGGGCCCAGCAATATCACACCACCTGGGAACTTGTTAGACATGCAGATTCTCAGCCCCACCCCAGACCTACTGTATTTGAAACTGGGGACCCAGAGTGTTTTAAAGCCACCCAGGTGATTCTAATGCATGCGGAAACTTGAGATCCACCATCCACTGGTACCCAGTCATTGGTTCAACCTGCTGACCTTGGCCTTTGCAGTTGACAACTCATTAACACCAAGGCCTTGACTTAAGCTGGCCATCTGCTTTTCTTGGTAACATTTATTCAAAACATGAGCAGTTTTTAAAGTCTTCATTAGAATGTGTGTAGGAGATGGGGAAGGGACTAATTACTATTGAGTCTCTGTCATATGTGAGGCTTTGGGCTTGAAGCTGTTACTTGTTACACCATTTATTTTTCACACCCATCCTGCTAGGTAGGTATTATCCCTATTTTACAGATTAGGAGCCTGAGGTTGGTAGAAATTAAAAATGGGCTTCACCTAGGGATTATTTGCCTAGCTATAATTGTGCACTTGGCTGTTTGTTGTCTCCCTAGAATAGTGGCTCTCAAACCTTATGCATAACCTGGTGGCCCCTGAGAAATTTGTCATAAATTCAAATTCCCTAGGTTTTCTTTGCAGAGATCCTTATTCAGAGTCCTGGGTGGGACCCAGGACTTTGGATTTTCATTAATGCTCCAGGTGGGCATCAGGTCATACTGGGATCCATTTACACATGTCCTAATTGGTTGACCAGATGACCTCAAGCCTTCTCTGACGTTTTTTGTGGGTCTCCTGGGGCTAGGGAGAAGACATATTGAGTGTGAGAGGAGGGAGCTTGGGGGCCTTTATAATGAAGTGAAGTCTTTATATGCTTTGCTGTTTCTGCTGCCTTTTACAGGGGTCCCAGGCCATTTGGCTTTGGGTAACTGGTGGTCATTTCTATTATCTACCCCAAATTTTGTAACTATTCTCATAGCAATTTTGCCTTTGTGTTAGTGGTGTGCACAAATGAGTGATTTCTTCCAGGCTGTAATTAACATCTATGGGCTGGGGATGTGGCTCAAGTGGTAGGTAGTGCGCTTGCCTGGCATGCGTGGGGTGCTGGGTTCGATCCTCAGCACCACATAAAAATAAAATAAAAATGTTGTGTCCACCGAAAACTAAAAAATAAAATATTAAAAAATTCTCTCTCTTTAAAAAAAAATCTATGGAGTACTGAATGCTTCAGCTTTTGAGGTCAGAAATGGTGTTTTGTCTGTATGGTGATGAGGGCGCTTATTTTTCAGGGATAGGATTAACATTTAATGAATTATTTGGTGATCCATTAGAAGACTGAAGGATTTGGTGCCATTATGAGGGGGAGAAATTGAGGTACAAATTGTAAATAAATTTCAGATATGATGCTTGATATTTGATGTCCTTTGTGAGGTGGCATGCTAATTTCTGATTACAAGTTTAGAAGTAGCTACTGCAGTGAATACCCAAGGGCTTCCACAATGTAAAAAAGACATATATGCAAAGACAGAAGCTTGCTAGGCCTTTGCCTAGTAGAGAAGTCAAACAATATTCAACTGTCAATTTTCTTTAATATGTCTTAGTCCCTGAAATAAATTGTGTGGGAAAATGATGGGAAAGAAATTCACAAAGGCAAATATTTTAGCCTTCTGGGACCCATCAAATATAAAGCAAGTTACAGGTTATCTTACTAAGAATGCTTTCTTTAACCACATAATATCAAGATTGATAATAGCAATTGGGTATAGCAGCTACAGGTACCAGGTGTCAGGAATTATATAAACATTCTCTCTGAAGAGCTTTTCATAATAGATATTATCCTCCATTTTATGGTTGATTCAACAAAACTCAGAAGGATTGAGTAATTTGCCTAGTCCTGGGTGGAGTTTCCAGATGCAGAGCGTTCAGTGCTACAACTCTGATGATCTCTGGTGTACTGGAATGGTTATCACCCTGAATGTCACCCAGCCTACTGATCCATGGTTGACGGTAAGGAAGTAATCCCAATGGGTTCTGAGCAGACAGATGGCTAATAACTTGCCATCCTGCTTCACAGAGAGACCTTCAGAACATTCTTCGTGTTCTTCGTGCCCCTTTCCCCCCATTTCACACACTGTTCTCATAAGCTCGGTGATTTGGTTTCCAGGTAGCTTGTTAATGAGAAACAGCACACCAGAGAGGGCAGGACTTGTTCTGGAAAGGCACACTGATTTCTGTGGTGAGAGAGAGAGCTGGTTGATAGCACAGGTGAGACAGGGAGAACGAAATGTAAATTCATCAAAAACATGAAATCAATATATTAGGAGCCACATATTACAGAGGCAAATGTACCTTGAAAATAGCTATTATTGATCCATCTACTTATGTGCCCAAACATAGTTTTAGGCACTTATAGGCATTATTACATAGTTCAGTCTTTACAAAACAATCCTATTATTATTCCACAGATGAGCTAACTGAGACACAGAGGTTAAGTAATTTGCTCACAGTCACTTAGCTAGAGTGGTAAAACTGAGATTTAAAGGCAGTCTGTTTTGGCTACCCCCCACCCCATGATTTCTTGTAGGAGTTTTACAGTTTTTTTTTTTTTTTTTTTTTGTGTGTGTGTGTATGGGTGTGTGATACTGGGGTTTGAACTTAGGGGTGCTCTTTTTTATTTGAGATGGTCTCACTAAGTTGCTGAGGCTGGTCTGGAATTTGTGATCTTCCTTCCTCAGCCATCCAAATTGCTGGGATTCCTGGTGTCTGCCACTAGCCCCAACCAGTTTCAGATTTTATGTGTAAGTTGATTTTTGTGTGTGTTGTGTAAGATAAAGGTCTAATTTAATTCTCTGCATTCTCAAGTTTCCCCAACACCATCAATTGAAGAATCCATCTTTTCCCCATTATATGTTCTTGGTCCTCATATTGAAAATTATTTGACCATATAGATGTGTTTATTTCTGGGCTTTTTGTTCTGTTCCATTAGTCTATGTATTTTTTTTTTCTGGCATCATGCTGTTTTGATTACTATAGCTTTGTAATATAATTTGAAATCAAGAAGTGTGATACTTCCTGCTTTGTTTTTTTATTTTTATTTTTTTTTTTGCTCAAAATTGCTTTGGCTATTTGGGGTCTTTTGTGGTTCCACATGAATTTTAGGATTTTTAAAATTTCTGTGAAAAATTCCATTGGAATTTTCACAGACTGCATTGAATCTATAGATCACTTTGGGTAGTATGGATATTTGAACATTATTTCTCCAATCCATGGACATGGGATATCTTTCCATTTGTTAAGTCTACTTTAATTTCTTTCATCAGTTTTAGTTTTCTATATGTAGATCTTTCACTTTTGTGGTTAAATTTATACCTAAGTATTTTGTTTTATTTTATTTTATTGGTACTTGGGATTGAACCCAGGGGCACTTTACCACTGAGCTATATACTCAACCCTTTTTTATTTTATCTTTTATTTTGAGACAGGTTCTTGCTAAGTTGCTTGGGGTCATTAATTCAAAGAAACTGACCTTGAACTTGTGATCCTCTTGCCTCAGCCTCCCAAGTTGCTGGGATTATAGGCATGTACCACTACCCCTGGCTAAGTATTTTATTTTTTGATGTTATTGTAAATGAAATTGCTTTCTTAATTTCCTTTTCAGATAGTTCATTGTTAGTTAAAAATACTAATGATTTTTGTATTATTACTTTGTATCCTTCAATTTTACTAAATTCATTTATTAGTTCTGATAGGTTTTTTTGATAAAATCTTTAGCGCTTTCTATAAATAATGTCATGTCACCAACAAATAGAGATATTTTAATATTTTTCTTTTTTTGTTAGGATGCCTTTTATTTTAGTCTCTTGCTTATTTGCTCTGACTAGGACTTTCAGGACTACAGTGAAAGGAAGTGGCAAGAGTGGACTTTCTTGTCTTGTCTCAGATCTTAGAGGAAAAGCTTACAAGTTTTCACCACAGAGTGTGATATTAGCAATGGGTTTGTCAGATATGGCTTTTACTTGAGTGTCAAGGTATATTCCCTTTATACCTAATCTGTTAAAGAGTGTTTATCATGAAGGAGTGTTGCATTTTTTAAAAAAAATGCTATTTCTTTCTGTATTAAGATGATTGTATGGTTTTATTCTTCATTTTGTCAATGTGGTATATCATATTTATTGTTAGTTATATATGTAACCATCATTGTGTCCCAGGGCTAAATTCTACATCATGATGAATAATTTTTTTAAAAAATGTATTGTTGAATTTTGTTTGTTATTTTGTTGGGGATTTTTGCATCTATGCTTATTAAGGATATTGACCTCTAATGTTCTTCTCTGGTAGTGTCCTTGTGTGACTTTGGCATTACTATAATGCTGACCTCATAATGATTTGAAAGCATTCCCTCCTCTTTAATTTTCTGGAAGAGTTTGAGAAAGATTACAATTAATGCTTCTTTAATATTTGATAGAACTTACCAGTGAAGTCATTTAGTGTTGGGTTCTTCTTTTTTGAGTTTTTGTTGTCTTCTTTTTTTTTTTTTTTGATTACTAATTTTGTCTCCTTACTCCTTATTAGTTTGTTCAAATTTTCTATTTTTTGATAGATTTGATGCATCATGGAATTGATTCTTTTTTTCTGGATTATGCTAATTGATGACACAGAGTTATAAATTTTGTGTCAGATATTTGTAAATTTTCCAATTTCCCTCCTGTTATTGATTTCTAGTTATCTAATAATTTTCTTATTGATTTTTTGTCTGGAGGACCTATCTATTGTTTAAATTGGGGCACTGAAATTCCCTATTATTATTGCATTGTCTGTTTCTCTCTTCAGCTTGGTTAATATTTGCTTTATGTATTTAGGTGCTCCAAAGTTGAGTGTATATACAGTTACAATTTTTATATCCTCTTGAAGAGTTGACTGCTGTATTTCTTTATAATTACTTTCTCTTTCTCTTGTGGACTGTTTTTGACTTAAAGTCTATTCTGATATAAATATAGCCACCCTGCTTTCTTTTGATTTTCACTTGAATGAAATATCTTTTTCTATTCCTATACTTTCAATCTATGTTGCCCTTACATCTAAAATGACTCTTTTGCAGACAGCAAGTAGTTGGATCTCAGGTTTCAATTCATTCTATCAGTTTATGTCTTTTGATTGAAGTTTAATTCATTTACACTTTATTATTGATAAAGGACTTACTTTATTATTTATTTGCTCATTGTTTTCTGAGTGTTTTGTAGTTCTTTTGTTCCTTTCTCTTTATCTTGGTGTGCTTAATAGCTTTTGAAGCAGAATTCCACCATTTCCTTTGTTTGTGCCCCAACATTCCCCTCTCCAACTTCTCTCTCTCTCTCTCTCTCTCTCTCTCTCTCTCTCTTACTGAGATTTGAGGAGGTAACAGAACTAGATGTACCTGTTCAGTTTCAGTATGCCACTATTTTTTGGGGTGGTGGTGGTGCTGGGGATTGAACCTAGGGCCTTGTGCATGTAAGGCAAGCACTCTACCAACTGAGCTATATCCCTAGCCCCTCAGTATGCCATCTTTATCCTGAAGTTGAAAGCTATTTTAAAAAACTTTTAATGCAGAATTATCCTAAAAAGTTTTTATTGCTTTAATGAGAAAACCTTTTGCACTCTGAAAAATATGTTGCTTCTGTTCAAAGTATAGTTCTGGGTCTAGAACATCTGTATAACCTGGGCATCATCTGGGTGCTTGTTAGAAATACAGAATCTGGAGCCAGGTGCCGTGGTGTGTGCCTATAATCCTGGCACTTTGGGAGTCTGAGGCAGGAGAATCATGAGTTCAAAGCCAGCCTCAGCAAAAGCAAGGCATTCGAAGCAACTCAGTAAGACCCTGTCTTTAAATAAATATAAAATAGGGCTGGGGATGTGACTCAGTGGTTGAGTGCCCCAGTATCCTGCCCCTGCACAAAAAAAAAAAAAAAAAAAAAAAATCTGGACTTCTTCACAGACATATTGAGTCAGAATTAACATCCCCAGGGGATTCTTATACACAATAAAGGCTGAAGTGCTTTAATATAAAACATTACTTAATTTCTACTATAACTAGAATAAACTAACTTTAATGATTCTGGGTTTAAAAATCTCGATACATTTCCTTATTAAATTATTCTCCAAATTCTAGAGGTTACTGAGACATAATAGAGAAAATATGTAAGTTTTCATGAAAATGTACCCTTTCTCCCCTTTATAAACCATGCCTTTATATCTGAGTCAGCATCAGATGTTCGCCAAAAATTCTATTTCATTTACCTTGAGAGATGTCATACTGGTTATGTCCAGTTTTTTGAGTTACTCACAGCTCTTGAAGTTTTGGTGTGATTTTGTAGATTGGGCTGGTTGAGTCTTCAGTCACTTTTGAGCTGCCAGAATGAAAGAGTAACTTCTCCTAGAGGTAAGGGATGGATCATTTAGTTATGTGCTCAATGTCTTGTCTAATGATTAGTAAGTGCTCAAGACGTGACAGTAGGGTGAATGAATCAAAGATAAAGATTTTCTACATTTTTAGTATTAAAATTTTCTTTGATTAACAACAACACAAAAGGTAAATAACATGCAATGTCTGCTTTGGAGATATTCCACAACTAAGAAGGGAAACCCCAGAAATATGGATAATATGGATAATTATGGATAATTATCATAGACCGGTGACCAGTTCCAGAAATAGTAAGCACAGAGAAGGGGCATCTAACTCAATATTGCTGGCAGAAGGAGAAGTCAGGGCTAAGTCTCTTGATGATCTGTTTGATGGGTTTAGAGCTGTGAATCTCACACTTTTCCATGTATCAGAATCACCTGGAGGCTTGTTAAACCACAGACTGCTGCATCCCATGCTCAGAATTTCTAATTCAATTGAGTGGGCCCAAGAATGTGCATTTCTAACAAGTTCCTGGGTGGGGGCTGATGATACTAGTCTTGGGGCCAGATTTTGGGAACCACTGGCTTAGAGAATGGCAAAAAATTCTGGTGGTTGTACTCTAGCAGCTCACAAACAGGAGACAAGGAATGATGGGAGGTTCTGGGAGCCATTAACAAGTTTTATGGAACATAGTGATGGAATCCCATTGATCTTTTGAAAAGAGCAATTTAGGTGTGGGGTAGAGGATGAGTCAGAGACGGGACCAGGTTTGGGACCCAAAACAAAATAAGTGGTTTATCATAGTCATCCAGACCAAAAATAATAAAAATGAGGGTGAGAGCAGGAAAGATGCTTAGGACTTGGAGGCCAATTAGAAGTGGGAGGGGAAAGAGGGAGGAGTCACTGAGGGTCCTGGGATTTCTGGGTGTGTGCTGGGATTATTTCTGAAGATACTGGAAGAGACTCGGGTCTTAAGCAGTGATGGGGAGAAAAGCAAGGGAGGTAAGTTGAGTGCATGTCATGTTGACTTTGAAAAGCTAGTGGGATACCTGGGAGGAATCCCGCAGACAGTTTTACTCACAGTTCTGGAGGCCAGGAGTAGCATCTGGTAAGTAATCTGCTCTTTGATTTCTGGTATTATTAGTTTGGATCAGTCACTGTATTTGTAAAGAAACAGTGCCAACAGAACCTTTAAGGGCCTTGACAACATGATAATTTTTGAGTTGTTTTCTTAAGAAAACAAATGTAGTTTCTTGATTCAGAGGACAAATGAGATTTGGAACATTAGTCTTCTAACCCTGAAAGAGGTTAATAAAGCTGCCCTGTGTCTGAGAGAGAGCCCAGAGGAACTGGATTTTAGTAAGCTTGAAAGGGACAGAATCACTTGACTGGTCTGCAGGGCCATGTGAGGAACAGCTGAGACTAATTAGCTGGATTGTGGTTTTCTGACAGAGATGCCTGTCTTTGAAAGCTGATAGAGTGAACTGCTTTTCAAAAGGCTCCTTTGAAAAACATTGATAAGCAGGCCATTTTGACTTTAACATTTCTCTTTGTCTTAACATTAGACAAAAATAATGAACAGGACATGTGATTAAAAGTTGTTAATTGTTGACCTGTTGGCAACTCCAGTCTCTAAAGTTTTAGAAAAACACAATAAACGGTTCTCTATCCTGTCAAGGTATGGTTTTGCATTTACTTATTTTTTTTCCTTGTAGTGGTTTTGAGCTCTGTCATGCCAATTTTCAGGTATTTAAACAATGTGCAATTTATCATAAATGTCATTGTATATATTGTCAATGTTCCTTAACTATAGACTTCTTGATGTCTGCTCACTTTCTTGAGATTAGTTTGAAAAGGGCGTTTGTAATGACCAGCAAGTGGGTACAAATACCAAGTGCATTCTTTCTCTTTTCTTTTCCTTTGCTTTCATAAAGTCATACAAATTTGTATTCTCAGATAACATGATGAGTAAGAGAGCTAACTAAATAATTGAATTGCTCTAAAAATCTTGACCATCCTCTGAAAAATGTGTCCACAAAATTCAAGTATATTACAATTTTGTTTTTAATATTGTTAGTAGCTTTCATGGAAAAATGTATGTATGTGTTTTAGTATAAGATGTATTTTTTCCATTTAAACACACCTTCAAGTTACGGTCAATTTTGCTAGGTTTGGCAAGAGCATGTAGTCATGAAAGGAAAATCACATTTATTTTAGAGATATAGTGTGAAGAATTGGAAGAGTAAAAGGTGGGTGTGGTGCGTATTATGTGTGGTTTCATTACACAATTCTCTTTTCTTGTGAGTATTGTATTAGTTTGCTATGGCTGTGGTAGCAAAATACTATAAACTAGGTGGCTTTAAATGCATAAATTTATTGTCTCATAGTTCAGGAACCTGGAAGTTCAAGATCAGAGGGCCGGACGGTTGATTCCTTCTGGGGCTGTGGGGAAGAGTCTATTCCAGGCCTCTCTTCTTGGCTTGGAGATAACTGTTTTCTCTTTGTCTTCTCCTGTCATCTTCCCTCTACTGATGTAGTTCAAATTTCCTCTTCTTGTAAGGAAAACAGTCATGTTGGTTTAGGACCCACCCTACTGACCTCTTTTCAATTTGATTACCTCTATAAAGGTCTCAGCTCCAAAAAAGGTTAAATTGTGAGGTACTGGGAGTTAGGACTTTAAGGTGACAATTTTGGGCAAACACAATTTCAACCCATTTGAAATTTTTTTTGGGCAAAAATAACTCAATCCATAAAAGATATGTTTGAAAATTTTCTTAATATGGTATTCAAATTTTGCCTTCTCATGGATGCAATAAATATCTACTAAGCCAAGTACCTGGAATGTGCTGGATATTGAATGTGTAAAGATGAATAAGACATGGTCTTGCCCACTATCCCAGGGTTTAATCCAACGTACGGATCCAGCTGAATGTGTATGTATTTACTTCTTGCTTCTGCTGAGTTGCGGCTGCTCTCCTAGTTGTGTGTCCCTGGAGGTACAATCAGGTCCGTGGCACGTGGACAGCTTAATATCCCATAAGAAGCATGTGGAAAGGCTCCCTTGCCCTGAGTGTGTCCAAGCATAAATTCAGGAGTGGGAGGATTCTTAAGTTCATCTGGTCCCGGCTTCTCCCTTTACAGATGAAGCATTTGAGGCTTGTAAAGTACTAAAGTCATTTGGCTGGTTACTGTCGGTGCCTAGCCATCCTGCTGGTGTCTTGCCCTCCACTTCAGTGTGTTGACCAATATGACATTTGGTTTTCTTTGTCACAAGCCCGTGCTTTTTACCTTGGAGTGAACCCAGAGCTCCACCAGAAATGTGGATCTTAACTGCCACAAAGGAAAAAAAAAAAACCTGTAAATTTTGGGGAGAAGTGTTTATTCATGAGGGTGTCTCACACCTAGAATGTCCAGGTTGATTTAATGTATTCTCAGGGAGTTAACCCCCATCTTGGTTGCTTTCTCTTTTATCATGTTCTCTTGTCCCTTGGAGGACTGTTGTTCAGTGATCTTGCAGCCATTAGCAACTTTATTTTTCTTTCTTTCTTGCGGCTGCCTCTACCCACAAGACAGGAACTGTGACAAAAAAGGAACGTGCTGATGAGACCATGCTGGCCAGCAGGGTGGCACCATGGCAACCAGGGCCTGCCTGTCAGCAGGTCCTGCAAGCCCAGGGCTGTCGCTGTCTCTCTCTCTCTCTCTCTCTCTCTCTCTCTCTCTCTCTCTCTCTCTCTCTCTCTCTCTCTCGCTTTCTCTCTCTGCTATCTTAGCTTCTGTTCTCTCCAGACCTTCAGAACCTGAGTGTTCCACAGGAAATGGTGCCCCTACCAGCCCCCACTCCACTTCTGTTTTCTCTTCTCAGGATTAAAGATTCCTTCGATATCTGTCCATCTTTTGCTGTTACTCCTTTCTTCCTCCCTCTGAACTTGGTTGATTTAGAGCCAGAGCTCAGGGCACAGACAACATGATAACTGATGAGTCATTTGAAGCCCATTAAAAACCAAAACTAATCCTGGCAGGAACCATTATTTATTTGCACATTTATTCCCTCCAACCTTGCAGTGCTGGGGATCTATCCCAGGGCCTCACATACTAGGCAAGAGCTGTACCTCTGAGCTATGGCCTGTCTCCTTTTTTTATTTTTATTTTTTGGCTCTTTGCAGTGGGCTCTTCCTTCTGTACTCTTTTTATTTTTATTTTATTTTATTTATTTATTTATTTAATTCGTTGTTCAAAACTTTACATAGCTCTTGACATATCATATTTCATACATTTGATTCAAGTGGTTTATGAACTCCCATTTTTCCCCCTTATACAGATTGCAGAATCACATCGGTTCCACATCCACTTTTTTACATACTGCCATACTAGTGTCTGTTGTATTCTGCTGCCCTTCCTATCCTCTACTATCCCCCCTCCCCTCCCCTCCCCTCCCATCTTCTCTCTCTATCTTGATACTGCTGCAGCATGGCTGAGTGCTGCTCTGGGGCAGCAGAGATCCCATGGCAGCCGCTGGGAACCAGGGAGGAATGAGTAACTGGTGAGGTGGGGGTGCTGCCTGAGGGATGAGCCTGCATTGCTGCTTCTTTGGAGGCAGGAGTTGCTTTGTTCAAACATGGGCATAAATCATTCTTCCAAGAGCTGAGAGCATTGATTGTTTTGTTTGTTTTTCTTTGTCTTCCCCATTTCATATCTTACCAGGCTTCTCTTCCTGTGATGAAATCTGAGCAGGGATCCTTTAGCTGGATTCATCTCCCAGCAAATTGTGAATGGATCCCCTGTTTTCACAAAGAGAAAGTGCAAACTGTGTTCACCTGGGATCTCTGTGTTGTGGTGAGCCACTCAGCCCAGGGACTCTCACTATTTAAAAATCTCTTTCCTAGTCTCTTCAGATCTCTCTGGCTGCTCCTCAGATTTTGCCTCTTTCTTCACTCTAAGTGTGTATATCTTCTCTCCCATGGCCTTGGGACATAGAGCTGTGTAAATGACCCATTTCCTTATTTACTCTTTTGAGCTTTAGTTCAGTTTAGTTCAGTCCCAGATGCCAAATACAATTCCCATGTGGGTTATGTCTACACAATATGATGCAGTATTTGAGAGTTGCCGGAGTTCACATCTTGTTTCTGTCATTTACTGGCTATGTGACCTTGGACAAGTTTCTTAATCTTTTGTGTACAATCAGTTTTCTCATCAATAGATTAGGCGCCTTTTAGGCTCATTGTAAAGACTGCAGTGTTAGTACTTTAAAAGGTTTAGAAAATGCTTAGTAAGTGTTAGCTATAATAATAATGGTCTTCTCAAACCATCTTTTCTTCTCTGAGTTGATAATACCATTAACTCAGTTATTAAACTGGAAGTCTTAGTTATCTTTAACTTCTGTACTACTCAGTTAAGAAATTATATTGATTTCTGCCTCCTGAATATATCATGAATTAATCCCTTTCTCATCATCTCTACTGCCACTGACAATTGAAACCCTCACCATCTCTTCTCTTATGTCTCAGTCACTTTGAACTACAGTAACAAAGCACTGCAGACTGGGTGACTTATACACAATAGAAATTTGTTCCTCATGTTCTGGAGACCGGAAGTATGAGATTGGGGTGCCAGCGTGGTCAGGTGCTGGTGAGGGCTCTCTTTCAGTTGCAGACTCCCAACTTCTTATATCCTTATATGACAGAAAGAGCAAACAGATTCTCTGACCTCTTCTTATAAGGAAATCCCATTCATGAGGGCTTTGTCCTCATGACCTAATGGTCTCCCCAAGGTCCACATTCTAATACCATCAAAAAAGTCAGTACATGACTTTGAGGGAGACACAACATCAGGCCATATAACACCATGTACTTCAGATGTTCTTTATGTTCCCAGTCTGTGGCTGGCTGCCAGGCATAGATCTCCTGTTCCTCTCCTACATAAAAGCTTATGGTGGCTTTCCGTTGCCCAGAGAATAGCTCAGACTTGTAGTGCCATCTAGGAGTCCTTTTAGGCCAAGGTCCCAAACACTGTTCCATCTCTTTAGCCCCTGTTCTGGACATACCCTCCTCCACCTCCACACGCCATGTTAGTCACATCCATTTCCTGTGAACCTCTTGATGCACTCTAAGTAACCGTTGGATTCTTGTAAGTCTAAACACAACCCCGCTTGCACCCACCCACCCTATCTATCCGTCAGCCTCACGTGTACTCCCTTCTCAATGGCTTTTCAACCCAGTCTGTCTTTTTACTTGAACATCAGACATCTCTTGCCAAATTCCATCAAATATCAGTTACACTTTTAAGATGAACATCAATGATCATTTTGCTTATAATTTCTGTTATCTTTAAAGGATAATGCTTATTTAACTGACATGTGAGTTAAAGCCCTTCCCCACATTATCTTGTGGACTATATAAAATTTGTTCATTCACCTTTGTCACATGTTCTTCTCTGGGTAGATGCTCATGTTCTTCTTTTCGTCCTTGGCCCAGAGGGGCCTCTGTGAAGTCTCTGATTCCCTGCTTAGGCCGAGTGGGCTCCTCCTCCTTCCTCTGGCTCTGTTTCCCAGCCCTCTCACTTCCCAAGGTTTTTTTTTTTAATTATTTTTTTAAATTAAAAAAAATTTATTTATTGATTTTAGGTGTAGATGGACACAACACAATGCCTTTATTTTTATGTGGTGCTGAAGATCGAACCCGGGTCCCTCCCGTGTGAGGCGAGCACTCTACAATCCCAGCCCCTCCCAAGGTTTTATGCACACTTTTGTTAAGGTTCATTGTTCGTTTCCATGCAGAGTGCACATATTGGGCTGCTGCTCTTCTAGAGCAACGGTGGCCTTGGGGCTCACTGTAGTGAGAACTGCAAGCACTTGTTCAGTGCTGGCTTGTTTACTGCATTGTTTAACTGAAGTGCTTCTGAGCCGCTGTCTCAATTTCAATCACTCAGGCTGTCTCAATTCAGTGGCTTCTAGGTTCACTGGTGTAGCTTTTTATCATTGATGGAAACCACACATCAAACTTCTTTTAAAATTACTGTCAGCTTCAGGATTGGTAGGCATAAGTTGTGATGCATTCAATTTATGTTACATTTGAAGTACATTTAAAATATATATTTCTTTTTAAAAATTTTTTAATGTGTATTTTTTAGTTGTAGATAACACACAGATCTTTATTTTTATGTGATGCTGAGGATTGAACTCAGTGCCTCACGCATGCGAGGCAAGCGCTTTACCACTGAACTACAGACTCAACCCCAAATATATATATTTCTTAGGAAGGATTCTTTTTTTTTTTAATTATTTTTAGTTGTAGTTGGACACAATACCTTTATTTCACTTATTTATTTTTGTGGTGCTGAGGATTGAACCCAGGGTCTTGCACGTGCGAGGCAGGTGCTCTACCGCGAGCCATAGCCCCAGACCCTTAAGAAGGATTCTTACATGCATCACAAGCAGAACAACCCATTCCCATGTCATTCTATGCTTTTTATCTATAATTTCACATTTGTCATTTGAGTCAAGATGATTTTTCTCTAAAACAACTTAAAAGTTCTATTAAAAAACAGATTCCCATCTAGTATAGTTTTTAGAGTTCTGAAAGTGTTTAAAACTAAAAGTGATGAAAGGTGTGTAGAAATCACAACACGAGGATTTACTGGTTTTTAATGGTGTTAAGAAAGTTAATCAGTACTGTCAGTAGTTGTGGAACTCTTTGGAGTTAGGTGTGGATTACCATTTTGTGTTTTGTTGTGATGTTGAATTTGCTTTCTTAGAACTAAAGGCTCTAGACTTTTGTTATAGAGTGGCTTGCTGCTATTTCTTTTGCCTTAAGTACCCCTTTTCATTTCTGGATTATTCCTGCCCTAACCTTTTCATCCAGACACATATGCATGCACATGCACGGGTACACACACACACACACACACACACACACACACACACTTTTTTCAGTGTTTTGAGATCCAGTCCAGGGCAATGAGAATACTAGGCAAGCACTCTACCTCTGAGCTACATTCCTAGCCTATCTTGGTTCAAATGAAGATGCATTTCATGGAGTTAACTGGAATATAGATTATGGATTTTGTATAGGTGTGATGAAAATAAGTTGGCTAAGTTTTTTTTTTAAAGTTGGTCTCAAATAATTAGCCAGAGCTTAGAAATTTGTTTTCAACTTCTTCTTCTTTTATTTTTTTTGTACTAGGGATTGAACCCAGGGGCACTTAAACATTGAGCCACGTCCCTAGCCCTTTTTATTTATTTATTTATTTATTATTTTTGAGATAGGGTCTCACCAAGTTGCTTAGGACCTCACTGAGTGGCTGAGGCTGGCTTTGAACTTGTGATCCTCCTGCCTCAGCTTCTGGAGCTGCTAGGATTTCAGGTGTGCACCACCACGCCTGTTTGTTTCCAACTTCTTAAATTTTATATTTCAAAATTAAGATGTGATTTTGACACGTGGTTTGTCTCCCTTAAAAAATAGTTTATTTTTTATAAAAGCAGTTTTAAGTTCATGGTAAAGTGCAGCAAAAAAGTACACATTTTCATTCATCCCCGATCCTTTCTCCCCACAGCTTCCCTGGTTATCAACATCCTCAATGAGTGGCACATTTGTTGATGAACTTGTATTTATACATCATTGTTACCCAAAGTACATAGTTTATATTAGGATTCAGTCTTAGTTTTATAGGTCTTGATACATGTATAATAATAATATCTACTAACAAATACAATATCATACATAATAATTTAACTGCCCTAAAAATCCTCTCCTTTAACCCTGATAAGACAATAGCCAAACTTTTTATTTCCATAGTTTTGTCTTTTCCAGAACATCATGTAGTTGGTGTCATATAGTATGTAGCCTTTTCATATTGGCTCCTTTCTCTTAGTAATATACAATTAAGTTTCTTCCTTGTCTTTTCAAGGCTTAATAGCCCATTTCTTTTTGGTGCTGAATAATATTCCATTGTTTGTAGGTGTCATAGTTTATTAATCCATTCACCTACTGAAAGATGTCTTATTGTTTCCAAGTTTTGGCAACATGAACAAATCTATAAAATTCCATATTTTTTATGTATATATTTTCAGCTCATTTGGGTAAATATTAAGGCGTGTGGCTTCTGGATCATATGGTAATAAATGTGTTTAGTTTTTTTAACAAACTGCCAAACTATTTTCCTAAGTGGTTGTGGCATTTTTCATTCCTATTAGTAATCAATGGGAGTTCCTGTTGTTATACATCTTCATCAGAATCTGGTGTTATAGATTTTGGTTACATTAATAGGCATGTACTGGCATTTCTTTGTTACTTTAATTTGCAGTTCCATAATGATATATGACATTTAGCATATTCTGTATGCTTATTTTCTACTTATATATCTTCTCTTAAAAATAAAAACAAAATAAATGAATAAAATAAAGGTATTGTGTTCAACTATCACTAAAAAAATTTTTAAAAATCGATAAATTATTGTGGCTCAGTGGTAGAGCGCTTGCCTAGCACAGGCGGGACCTGGGTTCGATGCTCAGCACCACCTAAAAATAAAAGGGCATTGTGTTGTATCCATCTACACCTAAAAAATAAATATTAAAAAAAAGGAGTAACAAGAAATAAGAATGTATTTGATATATATATATATATATATATATATATATATATATATATATATATATCTCACAAAGGTTTGGTAGCCTGTATATATAAAGAGCTCCTATGTGACTATAAGAAAAATTAATAGAAAACTGGGTTTGGAAGAGCTGGGTTTGGTGGCCTATGCCTGTCCCAGTGGCTTGGGAGGCTGAGGCAGGAGGATCATGAGTTCAGAGCCAGTCTCAGCAAAAGTGAGGAGCTAAACAACTCTGTGAGACCCTGTCTCTAAACAAAATTCAAAAAAGGTCTGGGGATGTGGCTCAGTGGTCGAGTGCCCCTGAGTTCGATCTCCGGTACTCCCCAAAACCCAACAATGACAAAAACAAACAGTAAACAAACAAATAGGGGAAGTACATGAATGTGCTTTTCTATAAGAGGAAACAAACTGAGTGTTCAACAAATTAAAAAAAAGATGCTCAACCTTAAAACCTGTCAGAGAAATCCTAATTTAGATCACACTGTATTTCCCTTTTGAGAAGTCTGACAGCAAATGCCAAATATTGATGAGGATAAGAAATTGGGAGTGTTAAACAATTGTATTGGAGAACAATTTGGCATAATCTTGTATTATTGAGAATCCCCTCTTCGACATCAACCTGGAGCAGAGCTCCCCCATGGTATTCACTGAGGGCTGAGGACACAGGGCATGGGGGTGATTTCAAGTGTTTCTCTGTGGATGTGGCTTTGCTAATTCCTCACACTCAACTTGCCCATCTGATATCATCATCAGTTCCTCCAAAAAAATCTGATGCTCACACACAGACACTTACTTTATGCCCATTCCAGTTCTTTCCCGTCGCCCACTTCAAATATCCTGTTCTGTTGGTAACATCATTTTGCCCCCCTGGCTACCTGGGTTTCATTCTTTGGAGTCCTCTTTGCCACCTACTTTTCCACCCAGTGAGGCACTTTGTTGTATTGTTTTTATTTTATTTATTTTTTTTGTGATACTGGTATTGAACTCACAGGTATTCTACCACTGAGCTACACTCCCAGCCCTTTTAATTTATTTTGAGACAAGGTCTCTCTAAGTTACCAAGGATGGCATTGAACTTGTAATCTTCCTCCCTCAGCCTTCCACAGCTTATAGGAATGTACCTGGAATTTTCTATTATTTTAAAATCAATGTCTCTTGGATCCTTTCCTTCCCATTCCCATAGTACTGCCCCCATCTAAATGCTAATTTCATTTAAATTCTCATGGTTAAAATCTGAACTTTGAACCTAGAATCATAGATCACTGTGTTGGTGTTGGGAAGAGTCTCTTGGGTTTAAACTTTATTTCATCTTCGAACAAACAAGGTCCAGAGAGTACTGGTGAATGTGGATCATTCACAGATGGTAGTGAGTTAGAAGCCCACACTAATGGTGAGTTATTCAGCTCTCTTTAACAGGCTGTATCACCTCATAAACATTCTTTTGAGCTTACAGCCAGTTTTATATTTATTAGTGTATTTGTCTTATCTCTGTATGCCTATAAGTTTTAAGGGAAAAGGTTATACGTTTTTCACTTTCATATCCTTTGAAGTGATTAGCAGGACTCCTCAATGCTTGTTAAATTAAAGCGAAGACATAACTTCATCTGGGGATGTAGCTTAGAGGTAGAGCACTTCCCTGGCATGTATGAGGCCCTGAGTTTCATCTCTACCACTGCAAACAAGACAGACAACAAAAAACATACCTTGGTTCCAAACATATTTTCTTTCCTATTCCTTACTAGCTGTATGCCTGACTTTGAAGTTGTTTTGCTTAGGTCCTGGTTCTACTTGAATCATAGTCAGATTGCTTCCCCTGTCTAGCTTCCTGAGGTCTACTTGCCTTGTCAAACAACCGTCTTACAGGTATCCAGTAGTTTACAGTTCACAAATGTGATATTTAATGTATATAATGTATCCTTTAATCCTTCCCAAAATTTGCTAGATAAATATTCTCATTTTGTGGAAACAGATGAGGAGAGGATACCCAACTAACCAGAGGTCTCACAGCTAGTAAGTAAATAACAGAGTTCAGGTCTACTGGCTTCAAGTCCATTTCACTTTTGATATCCTGTGCTAGTAGTTCACATGGTGTAACAGATGTTTTGCTCCCTGATAACAGTGTCTTGTTTGTTCTTTGTTGCACATGAGTTTATCTTACTTCCTTACCCAGATTACTAACTTCGTATATCGAGGTGGTGCTAGATCACAGGTTTTTATCATGCCACCCATAGTTAGGAACATAATACTGGAGACATAGTAGTTGTGTATTAAATCCTGTTAAGTTCCATACAAATATAATTTATTTGTGTATATGTGTTGCTGGGGATTGAACTCAGGGTCTTGTGCATGCCAGGCAAATGCTGTGCCACTGAGCTATACCTCCAAGCCCTACAAACATAGCTGTGCTTTTCTGTTAATTTAAACTATCAGTAGAGCCCTAAAACACTTTTTGGTTATTCCTGAATGAAATCAGCAGGGAACAGAGGGAAACAGAGGAAGAAAGAGGCTGTTAGAGAAAGCCAGATGGTAGACACAGTTAGCCTTTGAGCAACTTATCAGTCTAGTGGTAAGGAATTGTGGAGAGGCAACACATAAGAAAGCAGTTTTCAGGAAATATGCAATTTTACTGGAGAATTGAGACATGTTCATGAGACAGGAATAGAGTATTTTAGAAGTGGCATACAACTGTACAAGTTAACCAACAAGGTATAGCATTCATACATATGGAGAAAACACTGGTTGAAGGAATACCCAGAGGAGGATGTGGTTTGAGAGACAGGTTTTCAAGGTGAGAGTGGAGTGGGTAGAGATACATTTTACTTAGGTCATGATAATCCTACTAATTATTTGGGCCATGAATAAAGGAACATAAGTAGGTAGGATGTTTCCTTTGAAATAACCTCCCTTTCCATTTTCCACTATGGGAAGCCAATAGAACTTTATTTTTGAGTCCTGGTGTTCAGAAGTGAAGAGAAAACAAATAATTTTGTATGTCATCTGTTCATGGAGGTGTGTTATGCTGACCAGTTCTTCTGGTGCTACCTAATTTCATATATTCTTGTGCATTTCTCAGATAAATCAGAGAGATACTTTAGCAATTCCAGTACTTTGACAACTAAACTATGTTTAAAACTCTGCATTTTCCCACAAGTAACAAAAATCCACTGACGGATATTTATCCATTTGCATATCTAATAGATATATATTTGTGAGAAAACATATATAGAACACATACTCTGTAAGATCAAGACCTTTTTGATTAGAAATAATAGAATTTTAAAATCTCTTCCTTCCTGTGTCAGAAATTTCCAGTTTATAAGAGCTGAAAACATGGATATTTCAACTACTTAAAGACAGCAAAAACCAATGGAAATAATTTCAATTTGAACATTATAATTTTTATGCATAATAATTAATTTTCTCTATAATTATATGCAATAGATTTTTAAGTGTAAGAACTATTATTTCTTAAACATTTATACGTAAAATTTTAGGGTGATATATCTAAGAACATTGAGTAATGTTATCATTGTCTATTATTAGAAGCTTTGATTTATTTTCAATATTTGATAGCTATACATCAATTTTCTTTTTATATAGTACAAATACATATTGAAAAGCCCTTAAAAGGAGTACCATTTATAATGTTTTTTAAAATAGTGGATTATTTCCTGAGATCAAATACTTAACTCATAAACTTTTGCAATCAGATTTCTTGGAATGTGGAGACTAACATTATACTATAAAATGTTACATTTGGCTGATGATAAAGACAAGGTCTGGCCTCAGGGGACCAAATTCTAACCTGGATGCTTGGCTTTCCATCTGCCCAAGGTAGGAGAAAAAACAGTGAAGGAACCTGATTGGAATAGTTTGGGAGCCATTGAAATCAGATGGGGTGAGCAGGATCGAGTAAGTTGTTTGACCTAGAAGGCAAGAGAAACTTTGTCTTTTAAAAAAGCAACAACTACTATGGATCTTCTCTTCTGACTATTGTTACCGCTGGCTCTGATGAGCTGTTTGCTCCAAAGTCTGTCTAGATAGGCATCCTCCTGAATTCTCGGAACTCTCTCCCTCCCAAATTCATAAGCCATTTCTCAAGACCCTTTTAAGCCTGCTCTTTAGTTTCTAGATTTTGACTTTAATTTGACTTTGACTACTTTTCTGGGCCTGTCTTGTACTTAATCTGGAGTTCACTGTGTCCTGCTCTCACATGAGCTGAGGTGGGGAATACTAGGCGTTTCTCTGCCCCTTCTTCCTCATGCCCTTTTCTTTTTCCTTGAAACTTTCTAATGGTTTTAAGTAATGAGGCTTTCATATAAACATTCCTTATGACCTAACAGTTAGCTGGGTCAAAGGGTTCTGTGGATAAAATTCAATACTAGAAATTTCTTCAGATTTCATAGGAAAAAATCAAGTTAGTGGAGATAATTTTTAAGTTTTACTCTGATAGGAATTTTTATTCTGATCAGTATTTTTTTGCACTTCTTCATGCTGTTCTGTACTATAGTAAAAAGTGGCTTTTGATAAAACATGAAATATTATATTCTCAGTTATCTTAGGTTTGTTTTGTCAACATTTTATTGTCTTCTTTGAAGCTTGTCTTGACTTTGGAGCGTTCCACCCAAGAATAGATTCTTGAGTTCACTGACACTTGCATTATTTTCTGATGGGCTCAAATGGTCCATTTAGCAGGATAGGATCACCAGTGTAGTTGAGGACAAACATCTTCCCTAGGGTTCCCTCCACTTTCTGTTTAAAGGACACTGGTGTCCTATTATAGGGTGGGTGGTGCTTCTTGATTATCTTTTGGCTGGTTTGACCTAGGTTTTCTAGGACTTAGCTCTAGGTTCAAAGTTCATCCCTTCTGAGGACTGACCCAACCATAGTGTCCCCAGGACTCTTTCCTAAAGTTTTCATCCTTTCTCTCAAACTTTCTGTATCCCATTTTGGAGTGCTCACCAGAACCCCATTTGAGATTTTCCTTCCAGATGAGAGGAGACTTAGAGGGGAATCTGAGAGGTTGCATCTTCAGGAGGTACCAACTAAAAAAGCCTGGTTGGCTTTACAAATGAGCTGCCAATTTCAGGCACAGAGGTAGTATTTCATACAAAGCCAAAGTCCGGCAGGATGATTTAGAGCTGGGATGGAGGTGGCACTTTCAGCATTGGTTTTCTGGATGTGTGCAGTGGAGTCCTTGTTAGGTACCTCATGGGTCCACATGCCTTGGAGTTGGAATCTTATCCTGCGTTCCTTTCATTAGAATGGTTCTACTTTCATTGGTCTTATTTGATGAGGTGCTATGTAAGGTTTCCTTTGAAGAAACAGTTTTATTGCTAAAGAAAATTTGCAATCGGCTGGACTAGAGCAGCTCTCTGAGGCAATGAGAGGTTAGCTGCAATGACATTATGCAGATTTCCTCAGAGCTTACGCAGGAATATCGAGCTGGCCACAAAGACGTTTATCTGCTGTGGACAAGAAGTAGCCTGAACTTAGAATAGTTCTATTATATGTATAGAAAGAAGTCAGATAAGAAGGCTTCCAAACATAAAGCAACCTCCGAAGTACTCTACAGTAAAATGTTCTGATGAAATGTATATTGTTTATTCCTTATTGCTCAACTGACTGTCACAACAGGATGAATGCAAAGACATGCTGAACACATGTTTCCAAGACTTCCCTGTCATCGAGTATGGCTCACATGTGCTTTTTAAAATAATTTCATGAGTGGAAACATGAATCTATTTTCCAGCCTTCTCCCCATTCCAAACAAAACAAAACAAAATTTTAAAAAAGCTAGTATAAATTATAGCCTTCTCAGTTAATTAACATACCAATGTGTACACTAAAAGCAGAAATAATAGCAATTAGTATAAGTAAATAAGTTAAATTTGGTATATAACTCATTTGATTGTATACTTTTCCAGTTAAAAAATAATAATGGGGAGAAAAAGTAAAATTGAGTAAAAGTTTTTTTTTTTTTTAATTTATTTATTTTTTAGTTATCGGCGGACACAACATCTTTGTTTGTATGTGGTGCTGAGGATCAAACCCGGGCCAAACGCATGCCAGGCCAGCGCGCTACCGCTTGAGCCATATCCCCAGCCCGAGTAAAAGTTTTTATAACTCTTAAAGTAGCCCCATGAATTCCAGATTTCCTCAGAACAAAATTGAAGCTGACAGATTTAATGCCACTTAATAATGACTATTATTTATAAATAACCTTGTTATTTAATGGTGCTTTATAGTCTTTTTTTTTTTTTTTTTGTACTGGTGATTGAACCCAGGGGCACTTAACTACTGAGCCACATCCCCAGCCCCTACCCCACCTTTTAAAATTTATTTCGAGACAGAGTCCTTTTTAGTTGCTTAGGGTTTCACTAAGTTCCTGAGGCTGGCTTTGAACTAGTGATCAACCTCCCGAGCCATGCACATAGAGCCTGGCTATATTCATCCTTTTTAATATGTTACCTTGGGTTTATTTTCTGAAAATAAATATGATCCAGTTTTTAAACATTACCTTTCTTAGAAACTTGCAGAAGAGGTAGCAAAGATATAAAGATATAAAAAATTAAAGCCGGCTGCAGTGGTGCACACCTGTAATCTCAGTGGCTCCGGAGGCTGAGACAGGCAGATTATGAATTCAAAGCCAGCTTCAGCAAGGGTGAGGCACAAATAAAATACAAAAAGGGCTGGGGATGTGACTCAGTGGTTGAGTGTCTTTGAGTTCAATCCCTGGCATCCCCCTCCCCCACAAAAGATATAACAAATTAGAAATCACAAGTAAGTAGCTTGAATACACACACACACACACACACACAATATTATATATATTGCATCTAACACATAGGGCACACAAATTACTTTCATGCAACTACTGAAAACATTTATAAAATAACTCATTTTAAATTCCCCCAATTTGATATTATGCAGACCGTGTTTACTAATTATAATGTAATAATTAAAAATCAACAACAACAATAATAATTTTAAAAAGCCAACTGTGATCTGCCGGGTTGGTTTGAAAATTGGATGGCTTCAGGTCCATTGTTGTTTAACCTCAGTGCCCTTGCATAACTCAAGGCACACCTCATTCTATACACAGCTGTGACAGAAATGCAAACAGTCAATTCTAAGACCCTGCATATATAATAGGTGGAGCAAAGAAAGACTTCTTGAGAAGCAATAAGAAGTATATCTCATTAGACCTTATCCTTAGGTAAATTTTTCCCCCTTTCATTTGATTCATCTATTAAGGAATATGATATCTGGGAGCAGTTAAACACATATTTTAAATGTATCAGTGGAGAGAGGCCCACAAAGGCATCTAGCTGGCTGTCTACAGCTTATTGATAGCTAATGGCAGAGGCTAAGAATCCTAGCATCTTTATTTCAGTTGTTTTAAAACATCAGGAAATGGCTTAATTTAAAAAGAAAAACTGAGTTAGTGTATAGTGAAAATATTCACAGGGAGTAATATCTTAAACTCATGATAAATTTATCAGTATGCTGCTCTTCCATTTACATTATGGTGAAACCAAACTGGAAGAGGTTTGAAAAGCACTTGGGTTTCTGAAATGGCTCCATTTCCAGATGTGGCTGGGGAGAACTCTTTTCCTTTTTGGAAAAGTAGAATTTCCAGAAGACACAGTAGCATATGAGTTTTCTTTTTTTTTTTAATTTTTAATATTTATTTTTCAGTTCTCGGCAGACACAACATCTTTGTTGGCATGTGGTGCTGAGGATTGAACCCGGGCCGCACGCATGCCAGGCGAGCGCGCTACCGCTTGAGCCACATCCCCAGCCCCAGCATATGAGTTTTCTGAGGAGGGTTGAACATCTCGAGATTAGCACAGCAGCTCACTGTGTTACAAGGACAGCGTGTATGTATTCACTGACTGGCATTGTTAAAACAAGGTCAGTTTTTGCACACCCAAACTGGAGATTGAGAAAAGCAGCTGGCTATGAGGGACAAGAGAGCTGGAGAAGGAAAAAGGGAATAGATGGAGCCGTGGCATGGGAGTAAATGTTGGGAGTAGGGCTTTAGAATGCAGCATGAGGGTGTGGTAGGGCAGATGTTTGTAGGAATAAAACCATCTTAAAGAGATGTAAGTCCTGTGTGCTTCAGTAAGCCACTATGTACTGAGGACAGAGAATAGACCTGCTCTGATGTGGTTGGTGAGGGTGTGGGGTAGGCAATACTTGGCAATACTTGAAGCAATACTTGGTGCATTTTGGATCCTTTGTAAGTATCTCTGTGTCAAACCAATGTATCAACTTAATCTTTGGAGTAGGGTATATGGGACAGGAGCCCTTAGCATTTATGGTCCTATCTGTGAGCTTATAGCACATCTCATTCACCAAAAAGTAAAGAAGGATTTGTTCCTTTTGTTTGATGATCATAGCCCACTGTAGAGATCATTCTTATAAGACAACAGTGAAGACATCACCCTGGTGTGTCAGTGGTTGGGTCTGGAAAGGCAGGGTATTATATATTCTAGACAAATTTCTGGATGGAGTGAATAAATATAGAACATTCATTCTCATTTTTAAAAAAAAATCAATAATAAATTTGAGCCTCCCTCCAGTTACTGCTAACTCAGGCCTATTTGACTAATTGTTTTATTGTTTGGGTAGTCATCCCAGCAGCTCTTGCATCTTCTAATTCATAAGTTTTTCTTGGAATGAATGAAACAAGTGTCATTGCTTCTTCCCAAAATGAAGGGTTGCTTCTTGAGTTGGTGTATTTCCCTAACAGATCAAGGTCTGTCCTGTGTTGCAGCATATGAAAAACCTGAGGCAGGTGGGTGTGTACAAGGCCTTCATAGCACATTTCCTGTTGTCAGAGGATTAGTCTTGTTGGAAGCCCCAACTGCATTTTTTAGGTCAAAAATAGAAAGGTGTTGTGTGTTTTAGAATCTTGGAAATCCTCTTTCCGACTTTAAGTCCTTTGAGTGTTTCCTGGGTAGAAAGCCTCTCTGTCCTGGCCACAGTGGCAGTGCTGCCATTTCTAATCCTTCTGCCTTTGAGTCCGTCCCAGAGATTTGCTGGCACTGCAACTTAATGGGCACACATTGTACCTTTTCAGAGCCTGTTAATAGCAGAATTCCCTCTATTAACTTGAAGATATCCCACCTTCTGGGTAGTTTAAGTTATTCCTCTTTTTCCATTTTTTTTTTTAGAAAATATTTTTACTCCTTTCTTTGAGAGCTTTATAATATTTCAGTGTCATTCTTAAGGTATAGCAGGAAAAATATCAGGCTTAAGGCTGGAAGATCAGTGTTCAGGCCCTATCTATTGTACTCATATGAATAGCCATGATTTATTCATCCTCAACCTGGCATTTTGCTGCTCCCTTTATACAATTAGTTAGTGGGGTCCTGCTATTTGAATTTAGAAAAATCTGACTCCAAAATCTATGTTTCACTGTCCTCTGAGTGCCCACAAAAAGCAACTACTGATTGGGAGAGCTCCTTACACCTTTTGCATTTTTTTTTTTTTATCAAATTCTTGGAGACCACCCCACTTCATGGTGTCCTTCAAGGTACACTTGGCCGTGGGTTGCTCATTCCATTGCAGTGATGTATGTTTGTGTCCATGATGGAGTTGCTTTCACATTATTTGAGATATTACTCAGCAAATCAAATAACCCCTCCCATTCCCATTGTACGGTCTATATTTTTAAATGACACATTGAGAGCTTTTTTCCTGTTTCTCTATAAAGCAAGAGGTACTTGTCACAAGTTAAAGTGCTACAGAACTCAATGTTTTGGTAAATTTACTTTTCCTAAATCCCTGTAAACATTCATCTTCTGATCCTAAAAGAAGCTTGGGCCACAAGTCATGATTTCTCAGTAAATGAGTCAATGGTTTCCATAAATTAAAAGGAAAGCTATTATCTTCCTGGAGCCATTGGCAATGGTCTTTCAGAACATCTCCAACTTTCAGGAATTGTTCTGGTGTCCTGTCCTTTCCTGACATAGTGCAGCTCATATTACTTTCTTACTGGGTTTCATTGGTCACCCACTGAAGGGAGGGACATTTTAGAAATAGTAGGCCGACTCCTAGATTGGGACTGCTTGTTTTTTCTTCATCTTGGTCTTTCTCTTTAATACTTATACAGAATTTGTGACTGCCTGGAGGAAACTTTTACAAATGAGGATATGTTTGAAGGTCCTCACAGCAAGTGGAAATTTCTATTTCATTCACTACTGTTTGCAGAGTATTTTTTCTCTGAAAAGAATTGTGATGTTGGAATACCAACATCTGCCCAAATTTAGTCTTTTTACCTCATTTACCTGGAGAAAACTGAGTATTTTTATGGAGCAGGTGCCTTGATTTAATAAATATTTAATCAAGTGATTTGCAAATTTAGATCCTGTCCGTTTTCAGCCATGAATAGCTCTTTTCAATGTCAAGGATGGATCTCTGATATTACTATAAAATACTGCATTTATGAGAATATGTTTATAAATCACAAGTTATAGGTGAATACATAATGCAGTTAAAATCTAGTTGCAGTGCCTGCTTTGCAGCACATATACTAAAAATGGAACGATACAGAGAGTATTAACATGGCCCCTGTGCAAGGAGGACACTCAAAGTCATGAAGTGTTCTATATTTTTGAGTAACATTCTGGAAACTGTCAGGGCACTATTTTCAACATGGGCCTCAATTATTTTGAATTTGTATTTCAGATGCTTCCTTGGCATGATTGAATAAAACGGTTCACATGAAAAAAATATCTAGTTTTATTCTCATATTATCAATTTGGATAAAATCAAACTCATCTTTCAATCAGGAGACCAAAAAGAGCCAGATTCCAATTTCTTTCTATTTCTCAAAGCTGTATATTTCCACTTACTTCTCTCTGCCTGAGATTTTTGCACAAACAATATGTCAATCTTTGTCTGTCTTCTCTCATGTTCTACTCTGGACCTATCCAGGAGGTTAGAAGCATATCTACTCACATCTAGAACCGAATTGTGCACAGAGGACACAGCTGTTTCTTGTGGAAGTGGGAGGTCCCTGCTGTAGGGTAGTGTGTGTATTGCTTTTGTAGTGAAAGTAGCTCTGTTTCACCTCAGGGTGTAGAATTTGTGTGGTCTTAAGAGAGTTGTAGACAGGGCTCATTTGGTAAACAAATTGTCCCAGCTCATCTCTTCACACATTATAAAATGATTCTTATCCTGCCTTACTCCCTGTGACTTTTCTTGCCTTGTCTGCTGTGTTTATTTTATGTATCCCCTCAGAACACCAAGGTGGGTCAATAGTGACATCATAAAATAAACAAAAAGAAAAGTCAATGCTTTTTAACATTAAACATAAAAACACTGATAAAATTTATATTCCTATGACAGTCATTGGTAGGTGAACATTTTTTTTTTTTTTTTTAGAGAGAGAGAGAGAGAGAGAGAATTTTTTAATATTTGTTTTTTAGTTTTCAGCGGACACAACATCTTTGTTTGTATGTGGTGCTGAGGATCGAACCCGGGCCGCACGCATGCCAGGCGAGTGTGCTACCGCTTGAGCCACATCCCAGCCCAGGTGAACATTTTTTTCCCTAAATGAATCCCTAGATAAGGAACATTAATTGTATAAAAGAACATGTGGCAATATAGTTCTCAAACATGCTAATGTTCTGTTACCTGAGTAATACTTATATTTACACATTCCTATATCTTCATAAAAATCATTTTGGAGCTGGTCACAGTGGCACATGAGTTAGTGACACATGCCTGTAATCCCAGTGACTCTGGAGGCTGAGGCAGGAGGAATACAGACAAGTTCAAGGCCAGTCTCAGCAACTTAGCAAGCCCCTAAAGTGCAAAAGAAAAAAAAAAAAAAAGGACTAAGGACTAGCTCAGTGGTAAAGTGCCCTTAATTTCAATATCCTCAGTCAAAAAACCAAAAACAGAAAATTAAAAAAAAAAAAAGCATTTTGGGATTTTGGGCTGGGGAAAGTGAAGTCCTTAAATTACAGAGGAACACTGTGGTACTTGATTAACCATCTTAAAATATTCAAAACATTTCAGGTACCAAAATTCTTTACAATATATCCCATGTTTCTTTTTCTCTTCCTCCCTCTTCACCCCCACTCTGTGGTACTGAGTTATATCCCCAGCACTTGTTATTTTTTGAGACTCCCTAAATTGCTAAGGGATTCACAATTCCGCTGCCTCAGCCTTTCAAGTTGCTAGGATTAAGTGTGCACCACTTTGCCTGGCTTTGTGCTTCTCTTTCTAAAAACTTCTTTTTGTTCTCTGTTGAGATTTGTGTATTTATTCCTTTCATTTCTTCACATTTGTGCCAGACATGTGATGTGTGCATGTGTCTGCAGGGAAAAAGCCATGTGGGGGTATGAACATGGCTGTTGTGTTGCACTGTTTGTGAGAGAAGTTCAACACATTCATGAGGATTGGCTTCTTTGAAAACTGAAAGGCAGGTATAGTCACTGAGAGAATTAAAATTGGGATGCTGCTAAAGTGAAAGGTCTGAGGTGGAAAAGATGCTTTTTTATGTTGAGGGTAACTGCCTTGACTCCCCACTGTACCCTGGCACCAAGTGCATAATGGGTATTCAATAAATATTTGTTGAATGAACACATGAGTGAGAGGACCAGAGGATGTATCTTTATAGAGAAGTTAAGGCAGTACCAGGGAAAATAATCTTGCTTTAAGAGGAGAATGCTAAAGGGCTGAGCAATTCTATATGGAAGTGAAAGCTTTTATGATTTTTCTGCTTTCTTTCCATTTTGGAACCATAGGAAAGAATGCACAAACAAGGACTTATGGAAAATTGTGCTCTATATGTGTAATATGAATTGTAATGCATTCTGCTATCATATATAACAAATTAGAATAAAAAATAAAGAAAAAATTAGGAGACTTGATTTCTTAATAAAATCTTTTGAAGATATAATGAAAAACTAAAAAAAAGATTACGGGAGATGATTCTGAAGAGTTACTTTAAAAATATTGCTATTTTTTTTAAATAGCAAGTCTCCTATTTATAATTTTTCTCTTTGGGGGAACCTGGCAGGAGGAGGGCTTTTGATAGAAGGACTACAAGAGTGGATGTGCAGATCCCTCATGCCAACATCTCTGAGTCCAAAATTCAGTAGTAAAGCTGTTTGTCTTTATAGCTGCTGCACTCCTGATAGCTTTTTTAAAAAAAATTTTTAAATTTTATTTTATTTTTTTTTTATTATTTCTTACATAGATCACAATAGAGGAAGGAGTACATTACATTCATACTGATAGCTTTTAATTCCTGATTCAAAGCAACTAAAATGAAGTTTTCTAGTCCTGAAGGAAAGAATACAGACAAAGCAAAATATATTAGAAAATGATTGGACACTTTAAAAAAAAAAAAAAAGGATTGGGAATTTTTGGAGACTTGGAACCTCGCCCAGCACCTTTGCTAACTTAGCTGGTTTGTTTCAGACCATTCATTTTCCTTCTCTGGGCCTGTTTCCTCCTTTGTGAGGACATAGAGCATTCAACTGGAGAAAACGCCCAGCTCTTGGGTTCGATCCTCAGCACCACATACAAAAAAAACAAAGATGTTGTGTCCGCCGAAAATTAAAAAATAAATATTAAAAAATTCTCTCTTTAATAAATAAATAAATAAATGAATAAAGGTTAAACAACCACCACCACAACAAAAAACTCAGAATACCAAAGTAACTTTTTTGATGGATAGAGACCCCAAAAGTGATGGCACCTAAATTTAATTTCTTTCTATGATTTTTTCTGAAGTTGTTAACAGTTAGCTAATACTAAGTTTCAGTGACTGAAAACACAAGGCAAGCAACGTGCTTAAATTTTTTCTGTGGATTATCTCACTTAGTCCTTAAAACAATCTAGCAAGGTTATTAATGTTGTCAACTCCATTTTTCAGCTGAAAGAATGGAGCCTAGTTTAAAGAACGTGGACCAGATCATACAGAATCGAGGAGTTAGAATTTGAACCCAAACCTACATGTCATCACACTGAGAACACATCGTCATTAGGTGGTGCAGATCTTGTACAAACATTAAATCATCTTTAAGGATGATGATCAGATAAAATAAAATTCTGTATGTCTAGAGTACTATTTGTCTAGAGTATCATTTATGACAAATGGTAGCATTTCAGTTAATATTAATCCAACTTAAGGTTGGATTCTGTGATTGACTTTAACATGAAGCCTCATGGAGAATTTGTGTGTGTGTGTGTGTGTGTGTGTGTGTGTGTGTGTGTGAGAGAGAGAGAGAGAGAGAGAGAGAGAGAGAGAGAGAGAGAGAGAGACAAGATCTCCTTTCCTCTTAATTGAAGTCATTTTCTTCTTATTCCCTGAAAAACTATTAAAATACATTTTATTTTTTAAATAAGGAAGAAGATCCCTGACTTTCTCTCACCAGGCAACTATCACCACACAGAACATGTTGAGGAAGTGGGTGTTCCTTGCTTTCTATTGTTAGTTTGATGAGAATGAGGGTGGAGAGCACTTTGGAAAAATATTTGTGTAAGGAGGAGAGACAGAAGTGAGCTGAAGGAGAAAGTCTTTCGTGTGTCCCAAACTGGGGGTCCCTCGAAGAAATTTCCTTAAGGTATTTAGACATTATTTCCTCAAGGTAACCAGTGTGTTACCTCAGGTTCAAATGCTTTTAACAGGTCATTATTTTCTATTTTTTTCACTTTTTAATTTAGGAACTCGGTGTACTTTCTTATGGTTCTAGGAAAGGAAGGAATATTGCCTGCATGTTGACCCATGGAAGCTAGAGTGCTAGATGCTGCTGTTGATAGAGCTAATATTTACACAGACTCACTGTGTGCCAGGCACTGTTCTAAACCTTAATACTAGCCCAATCCTTACAACAGTTTTCTGAGATAGCTTAACTATTGTGCTTCATCAAAATGTGTTGGTGGAACTTTCTTGATCTTGCTAGAAGATGCTAATGGAAGGTTTTCCATGTAACTGTATTTCCAGGGACACCTGATTTAAAAGAGCAGTTGCAAACTGTCTTGCATTGTAAGACTGTGAAGTATAAAATGCACTCCAGTTTTAAAGAAGTTAAAATAAGAATCCATATGTATGTTTGAATTAAGAGAATAAAGAAAATGTGGCATGCACATACAATGGATTACTATTCAGCCATAAAAAAGAGTGAAACCCTGTCATTTGCAACAACATGGATGGAACTAGAGGAGTTATGTTAAGCCAGGCACCTGATGACAAGTACCAATGATCTTACTCCTGTGGAATGTAAGGTGGTCGGTCTCCTACAAGCTGGGAGCAGAATGGCAGTTACCAAAGGCTGGGGAGAGGTTGATCAATGAGTATCAAGTTGCAGTTGGATAGGAATAGGAAGTTCTGGTGAGCTATTGCATAGTAGGAGTGAACATAGATACAACAATGTGCCATATATTTCAAAAAGCCAGATGAGAGAATTTTTAAAAATGTTTTCACTAGAAAGAAATGATAAATATTTGAGGAGATAGATATATTTACCTTGGTTTCAACATTATGCAGTGTATATACATGTATCAAAACAACACAGGTTACCCCCCAAATTTGTGTACTTTATGTAAAAAATGAATTTAATAAAGACTAATTAGTAAATAGGATATCACTCCCATTTTACAGATGAGAAATCCGAGGCAAAAGAGGTTAAATAAGTTTTCCAAAGTTTTCCAATGGCATTTGAATCTAGGGAGTTTGGTCCTAGAGTCTTTGCTTTTAACTTTCATTATTTCCCCTCTCTGCTGTGCATTGGCTTTGAGCCCATGCCAAGACGTGGACAGGCAAACCAAGAATTGTGCCAAATTGCAAGGCACAGTGGCCCATGCCTGTAATTTCAGTGACCTTGGAAGCTGAAGCAGGAGGTTCTAAGTTCAGACCCAGCCTCAGCAACTTGGCAAGACACTAAGCAACTTAGTGAAACCCTGTCTCAAAATAAAAAGGGTATGGATGTAGTTTAGTGGTTAAGTACACCTGGGCTCAATCCCTGGTACCTCCTGCTCCCCGCCCCCCCCACAAAGTTTTTAGAACCACTTTAATTTGGCCCTTTAAATTAATCTAAATTAATATAAACCTATCAAATTCTTTTGAACAAATATAAGCTTACTAAAAATGGATGAGAGTGTTTTATATGAATTTGAATTTGTTTTTAAGTTGATCAAACTCTTCTGAAATAGAGGTATCTATTTAAAATAGATCGTAAATGGTTAGAAGCAGCCACGAAAAGATCAGAATTCATTTGAAAATGATCCTTGTTGGCTCAGCAAATTACCCTGAACAAGTAAACTCATCTTTTGTGCTAGAAAAGTATGTTTTGAGGTGACCAGAGCCAGTTTTAGAAATTCTTCTGGGTCTTCAGAGCCAGTCTGATGTCCAGAATAGGAAGGGAGTGAGCCAACACTTACTGAGAACTAGTGTATACTAAGTGTTGTTCTGAGCATACCACAAACAGTGTCTCCGTCAGCCTTCAGGTAGTCAGTGTTAGCTTCCTTTTTTGTAGAATGGAAACCTAGATATCTACGGCTCAGAGACATCCAAGTAGTTGGTAGATGGAAGGTTTGGGATTCAGAATCAGTTTTGCTTGATTCCATGTGTTTCTTACTTATAAGATATCATACCACTGCCCACTTTTAAGCCCAGTATGCCTTAAGAAGAAAAAGAGCAACCGGCATGAAGCTTTGGGTAGGATAGACATTGCACTGTCAATCAGGAGAGCAAAGTTCTAGGCTGTGCACACCAGTCATCCTATCTGGGTTCTTTATTATCTTTAGAGAACCAAACTCAGATCACATTATTTTGGTTTTCTTTTTCCTGCATTCTTCCATGGCCCTGGTCTTTACATAGTCATCAAACACCTATTTTCTTTCTTTAGGATTAGAAAGCCAAACTCAGAGAGTCAAAGGTCTGAGTATTTATTTTCAAATTGAAAAAAACAGGCATTTGCAGTCTGAAAAGTGCAAACTATGATTAATGTTGATGGTATCTAAATCTTCGATTTGTGGAACTTTGTTAGTTTTTCCTGAATGATGCCTTGGTTAGTATTTTATCATGAGTAGAAAACAAGACTCAGAGATCATTAGCAGACTTACCCATATGATTTTTCACCTATGGAAACTAAGCACATTTAATTATTGGTAGAGCAGAAATAGTATCATCCGTCTTTGAATTCCACTCAAATGGGTTTAGAAAGTTCTAGAATATTGATTCTATTGGTAGCAACCTTTTCTCCTGTCTTAATTGATATAAAAACATAGAAATGACCATTTTTTCCAAATTAAAAGAGGAAATAAGGTAGCCACAGTGTGTCTTCTTTTACATTCTTATTGTAAGATTGGAGCTGCTTTCTGCTTCAATTTGAGGGGAACTCCAACTTTGCCCCTGTTCTCAACTGCCTAAGTGTTATCTGGACCTGCTTTTAATTCTTAGGTCTTATTTATGAATAACTTGGAACTAAGTGAGGTGCTATGATAGGCCTTGTTGAGATGTTTATACTCAAGTAGTCATCTTTTAGAGAGGACTTCTGTTGCATGTCATTAATACTGGTCACCCACACCTGCATACAGAAGCTATTAACATGGGAAGCTCTCCTTGGTAAAGTGCCACCCTGTATAGTGTGCAAACAGTACTATGAATGTTTGTAGAGGCTCTGCCCTTATCCACTGGTCAGTCATGTCTAAGATGTGAGGTCCCAGATCTGCACTAAGGCTCTCTGAGGAAGTACCTTGCAGTGAATCTTAGGTATCAACATTAGGATTTTTGAGCATAAGGTAAGTTATTAAGTTGAGGATGGGTTGGGGGAGGCAATCTTGAAAATCAGAAAATGTCCTTGCCTGAGATTTTACTAATATTATATATCTATAGAAACAAACCTCTAGAAAGCATTGAGTATTAGAGCAAAGTTTCAAAATATGGGCCTTTGTGGAAAGGACAATGGGAGAAAAATCAGCAGCATCTAATAGAGGGTATCTGGCATGTGTGTGGATGGGTAAATATGTGCATTTAAATGGGCAGGTACAGTTGTCAGTGGTAATGGGATAGCTGGTTATTTTTATGATTTTTCAGAAGAGTTTATTGGCATTAGAAATACAGGGATAAAAATAAATAGACCTTTCCCAGGGAAACACTTCATATCTAGTTGGACTAATATTTTGGATTGACATCTATTTAGAAGATAAAAAACAAATAATGCAAAACGATGATGGTAAAGGACCCAAAATAACCATGGTTAGGTATTGCTGGTGCAAACAAAATTTTCTTCTTTAAGTTGAACTTTTATTTTAGTCAGTATTGAGAAACTGAATTTTCAGCAGTTTTTGTTAGACTATCAGGTGTAGGTGTAGGTAAATAAGCCCTTAGCTACAGACCTGTGGTATCTGAGTACTAATAGCCACAATATGAAACTCAGTAAGCAGTAATTTTCCAAGAATTCTGATTTAGTAAATAGTATATGTTAATAAGGCATAAAGGATCCACAAGTCAAATTTTACTTATGAATTAGCAATGTCTTTGAAGGAACTTTAATAACATGTAAAAATGAATAGGATAAATGAAATTGCTTAGTTGTCAAAATAAAAAGAAAAGCTAGTGATCTAGCACTAGAAAACTGAAAAAGAGGGAGAATTGAAACCACTTGCACTCTAAGTATTTCTATGATACCTTAAAACATTGTCCTTCCTCCTTTCTCTTATCAGTTTTTATTATATTTTCTTATTACTGATTATCATTCTCATTGGTAGTATAATATGTATGTTAAATGAAAACTAAACTGTTATTTACTATTTCAGCAGCGTCTCATTTAGTGAACTATTAGGTCCTCAGGGAAAGTGAACACTATGTAACCCTCTCTTCACTGAATGCCTAGATACATAGGTTTTATATAGAAGACTTGTTGAACTGAATATTTTTTAAAAAATATTTTTTAGTTGCTAATGGAGTTTTTGCTTTATTTTTTTATTTATATGTGGTGCTGAGGATTGAACCCAGGGCCTCACACATGCCAGGCAAGTGCTCTACCACTGAGCCACAACCCCAGTCCCTGTTGAACTGAATATTAAGTGGCCACTTTGTTAATGGATAACTTAATGTTTTCTAATAGACTTTAATAAATATTCATTTGGGCTGGGGATGTGGCTCAAGTGGTAGCGCGCTCGCCTGGCATGCGTGCGGCCCGGGTTCGATCCTCAGCACCATATACAAACAAAGATGTTGTGTCTGCCAAAAACTGAAAAATAAATATTAAAAAATTCCCTCTCTTAAAAAAAATAAATAAATATTCATTTGTTTATATTTTTCAGGTGAATCACTGAGTGCTTCATTATGTCTGATGGAGATTATGATTACCTCATCAAGTTTTTAGCTTTGGGAGACTCTGGAGTAGGGAAGACCAGTGTACTTTACCAGTACACAGATGGTAAATTTAATTCCAAATTTATCACGACAGTGGGCATCGATTTTAGGGAAAAGAGAGTGGTAAGTCCTATATTCTTCTGTATAAAAATATAATCTCTGAGTAAAAATTTGCCTGTTCAGTTTCCTTCATAAGAATTAGGAGGACAAAGGTCAGGATCTAAAATTAAAGGGTGCCTATGAAAGTGTGTTACACTTAATCCAGGCAACAGGATTGAAAAGGCTCTGCTGAAGGATACATAGAAAACAAGCAGACAAAGTAAAAATGAGCAGTTTTTTTCTTTTTTCTTTTTTTCAAATTCTCCCTTGGTTCTCTTTTGGCCTGTATCTTCCCTGGAAAACTCCACAAAGTTTTTTGTCTACCTTTGGAAACCCTGCCAACCGCTCTGCCCGCTTACCCCTGTTTTGCAGGTGTATCTTACACCTTTGGTAACTTATCATTTTAAATGGCATTTATCTTAATTAAAGCCTCAGCAATTCCATGTGGCACATTTAAGGGATGGAACATATCTCTATGACCAGGAGGGTGAGATTAGAGTAGAAGTGGGAAAGGCTAGTGGTGAACAGGATGTTCTGCCCAATGATGAGGGGAGAGGTTTAATATATATATATATATATATATATATATATATATATATACACATTTGTGTATACATATGCACATATACATATATGTATATAATAAGCAAAATTCATATATATGTGTGTATGTATGTATGTGTATATATATATATATATATATTTTGTTAGAATACCGGGTGTAGGTGTAGGTAAATGAGCCCTTAGCTACAGACTTGTGGTATCTATACCTGGCATTCTAACAAAATAAATAAATAAATAATAAATATGTGTGTGTATATATATATATATATATATGTGTGTGTGTGTGTGTGTGTGTGTGTGTGTGTGTGTGTGTGTGTGAAAATATATATATATATTTAGAGGATCATAGGACTAAAAGTTATTTTAGGGGTGGAAGGGCAGGTAGGAGGTCACTGTGTCATAGTTCCAGAGTAGGGAAGATGGCCATGGACTACATTTCTTGCTGAAAAAAATCCAGTTACCATGAATAAGATCAAGTTATCAGGAAGTTAATGACAAGAGCCCTTCCATGGAACATGTTCTGTACAAGGAGCTACATGGTCCCTGACCTCCAGGACAGAGCATTCATTTCCTTTTACCCACTGTAACTCTTTTTCTTTGTAACTAGAAAGACTTAAAGACCCACTGGTTAAGAATAGGATCCTAATTTGATTTTTAGTGTTGATATATAATTAATTTCACATTTTACAGGCTCTGCATCTGCAGATTCAGCCAAGCCCAGCTTGGTACTGTGTAGTTCAGCCTGCAGTGATCATGTCTCTGCTACACATGAACAGACTTTTTTCTTGTCATTATTGTCTCAATAATACAGCATAGCAATTGAATTTCATAGCATTAATGTTGTATTGGGTATTATAAATAATCTAGAGATGATTTATGTATTTGGGACAATATGTGTGGGTTCTGTGTAGATACTACACCATTTTATATGATAGACTGAGCATTTGTGGCTTTTGGTATTTTTGAGGGTCCTGGAAACCAATGCCTGCAGATATCAAGGCACGACTGTATATGTATGTGAAAAGTTTTGATAATTAAACTTTTTAATTAAATTTTTTAAACTTTGTTTAAAAAACAGATTTGTTGATATGTAAAGCATAGTGAGCAAAATTCATGTATTTGAAGTGTAGATTTCAATATTTTTAAGCATATTCAGAGCTATATACCATCATAACTATTTAAATTTAGAAATCCCATACCTGTGAGTACTCTTTCCCCATTCCTTCTGCCCACTGGCCACTATGTATCTCTTTGGATTTGCATATTCTGGATGTATTAAATAACAGAGTCATGTAATATGTGGGCCTTTATATCTGGAGTTCTACACTTAGCACATAATATTTTCAAGGTTTGTTCTTGTGTGTGTCAGGACCTCATTCCATTTTATGTCTGCATAGTATTCCATTGACCTATTGATGGACATTTTAGTTGTATCTCTTTAGCTGTTATGTATAATGCTTCTATTAACATTAATATTCAATGTTTTTCAGGTGGGTATATGTTTTAAATTCTCTTGGAAATATGCCTACAGGTAGAGTTTTGGGCTATATGATAACTCTATGTTTAATCTTAGGGATGTCTATATTCTTTCAAAGGTTCTACACCATTTTGTATTCTTTTTTTTTTTTTTTTTAAAGAGAGTGAGAGAGGGGAGAGGGAGGGAGGGAGGGAGAGAGAGAGAGAGAGAGAGAGAGAGAGAGAGAGAGAGAGAGAGAGAATGAATTTTAATATTTATTTTTTAGTTTTTGGCAGACACAACATCTTTGTTTGTATGTGGTGCTGAGGATCGAACCCGGGCCGCACGCATGCCAGGCGAGCGCGCTACTGAGCCACATCCCCAGCCCCCCATTTTGTATTCTTAACAACCAGTATCTGAGGGTTCCAGTTCCACCGCATTCTCACCAACACTGGTTATATTTCTATTTGGTTCTAATAATTCTTATCAGCATTATATGAATACATAACATATATGATTATTTCTATGTTGTGCATTATAAATATGTTTATAAATATCAATTATAAGTAGAAAAAGAATAAAAGCTAAAACATTTCTAAGGAGGAAATTTATAGTTTAAAATACATATATTGATAAAAAATATCTCATCAGTAATTTAACCTTCTACCTTAAGAAACCAGAAACAAAGGAGTAAGCTAAGCCAAAAGCAAGCAGGGTGGAATGAATAATAAAGATTAGCGTGGAGCTGGATGAAGCAATGGAGCAGTCCTATAATCACAGCAACTAGGGAGGCTGGGTCAGGAGGGTCACGAGATCAAAGCTGACCTCAGCAATTTAGTGAGGCCCCAGGTAACTTTGTGAGATCTGTCTCAAAATAAAAAGGGCTGGGGATGTGGCTCTGTGGTTAAGCAGTTAAGCGCCCATGGGTTCAGTCCCTGTGACCGAAAAAGAAACAAAAGAAAAAGATTACAGTGGAAATAAATAAATGATCTTTTTCTTGAAAAGATCAGCTAAATTCCTAAAATAAGAAATGAAAGGACAACTCTACCAATTTTATATAAATAAAAAGCTTGTGAAGAAATATTATAAACAACAGTATGCCAACAAATTAGATAATATAGAAGAAATGGAGAAATTTCTACACACAAATAGCTGAAACCAACTTAAGTATCTTAAGTAGACGTGTAACCAATAATGTGATTGAATTACAGTTTCCCACAAAGAAATTGTCCAGGCTCAAACATGTTCACTGATGAATTTTATCAAATGCTTCAAGAGGAAGCAGTCCTTGCCAAACTCTTCTAAAATATAAAAAAAGGTGGAAACCTTCACAACTCATTTCATGAGGCCAATATTGCCCTGACTCCAAAATCAAAAAGACATTCTGAGGGTGGGGAAAAAACTACAGAATGAAGTCCCTTCTGAATATACACAGCAAAATACTAGCAAACACAGTCCAGTAACATTTAAAAAGGATTAAATATCATGACTAAGTGGAATTTATCACAAGAATGGTAAGGTTGGTTTGCCACATAAAAATCAATTAATGTAATACACTATATTAAGAGAATAAATAAATAAAACCACATGGTCATTTCAGCAGACATAGGATAAGTATACAATACCATTTCGTGATAAAAGTACGCATCAAATCAGGAATTAAAGGAATGTTTTCAACCTGATAAAGGCCTCCTATGGCTTTTAGTATATACTTGGTGAATATCTGAATGCAAGGATGTCCTCTCTCATCACTTCTATTCACCATTTATTGGAGGTTCTTGCTCAGGAAGTTAGTCAAGAAAAAGAAAACATATCCAATTGGAAAGGAAAAAATAAAATAGCAAATAACACGATCTTGTATATAGAAATCCTGAGGAACAAATGTATACAAACACACACAAAAAGACTATTAGAACTACTAAACAAGTTCTCATGCAGTATTAAAGATTAGTTGACATAAATTATATTTTCTATGTATTTCACATGAACAATTTGAAAATGAAATTTAAAAACCAATTTACAATAGCATCTAAAAATTCAAATATTTAAGAATAAGTTTAAAACAGAAGTGCAAAATGAATACTACGAAAGCTTCAAAATATTGTTGAAAGAAATTTTAAAAGATCAAAATGATGGGAAAAATTCCATGTTCATGGATCAGAAGACTTTATGTTGTGCAGACGGCAATATTCTTCAAATTGATCCATAAATTTAGTTCAATCCCTATCAGAATCCCAGCTGGCTTCTTTATAGAAATTGCAAAGCTAATTCTAAAATTTGAATGGAATTGCCAGATATCCAAAACAATCTTGAAAAAGAATTGAATTGAAGTACTCATACTCCCCAATTTCAAGACTTCCTATAGAGCTACAGTAATTAAAATAGAATGGTATTAGCAGTAGGTTAGAGATATAGATGAATACAGTAGAATTGAGAGTATAGAAATAAACTTTTACATTTATAACCAATTAATTTTTACCTAGGCTATCAAGACCATTCAAGTGGGAAGAGAATAATCTTTTAAACAAATGATGTTGCTATAACTGAGTAGTCACATGCAAAAGAGTGACTGTGAACCCCTGCTTTCACCATATACACAGTTAACTCAGAGTGGATTAGGGACCTAAATGTAAGAGCTAAATCCATTTTACTTATAAATTTGTTATAACACACACAGAGACACACATACACCACACACACACACACACAGCTTTAAGCCCCAGTTGACTCCTTCACTGACCTTTAATTTATTTTTTATTCAATAAGTTTTTGATGCTGTGTTTTTATTTTCATTCATCTCAAAGTATTTTATAATATCCCTCATAGTTCTTCTTTGATTACTTGCTTATTTAAGAGAGGGCAGTTTAATTTCTACATATTTGCAAAATTTGCTATATTATTGATATCTAATTCTATTCCATTGTGGTTGGAGAACACACTTTGTATAATTTCAGTCGTTTTGAGTTTATTGAGACTTGTTTTATGGCCTAACATATGGTCCGTCTGTCCTTGAGAATGTTTCATGTGTATCTGAAAAGAAAGTTTATTTTTCTGTTGTTGGGTGGGTCAAATGGTTTATAGCTGTCTGTTATATCTAGTTGACTTACAGTGTTATTCAAGTATTCTATTTCCTCATTGACTTTCCTAATTATTCTAGGATTAAAAATGCAGTATTGAAGTATTTAAGTATTATTGTTCAGTTGCCTGTTTTTCTCATTCCTTTATCTTCTTGATGGGTTGAGCCTTATATCATTATTAAATATCCTTCTTTATCTCTAATAACAATTTTGGTTCTAACATCTCTTCTGTCTGAAATTATTATTGTCACTCCAGCTCTCTTTTGCCTACTGTTTGCTGCCATATTTTTTTTACCCAGCCTTTTACTTATAACCGTGTTGTGTTATGGAATGCAAAGTGTGTTTCTTATAGTAGTATATAACTGGGTAATTGTAAAATCTGTTCTGTCAATCTCTGCCACTTATTTTGAGCTTTTAATCCATTTGCACTGAATGTAATTACTGATAAAGTAGAATTTATGTTTGCCATTTTGCTGCTTGTTTTCTATGTTTTAAGTCTTCTTGTTTTTTTTTTTTTAGAGAGAGAGAGAGAGAGAGAATTTTTTTTCAGTTTTTGGTGGACACAACATCTTTATTTTATTTTTTATGTGGTGCTGAGGATCGAACCCAGCGCCCCACACATGCCAGGCGAGCGGCTTACCACTTGAGCCACATCCCCAGCCCGAGTCTTCTTTTTGCCTCTCTATTTCTCTATGACTCCTTATTTTGTGTTCAGTAGATATTGACTAGTGTACCATTTTAATTTCCTTTTCATATTTTTACTCTATATTGTTATTTTCTCTTTAATTCCTCTGGGTATTACAGTTGTCATCGTAATTTTTAACGATTTCGTTTTTATGACTATTAAGGTATCTTCAATACTATACAGATCTTTGATCTTATTTAGTTTCACTTTCTCTCCTGCTTTTTGCTGTTGTCATGCAAATTACCTTTATACACTGCATGCCCATCAACACAGATTCAGAATTAATGTCAAATACAGTTGTATTTTAATCAGATGGAAGAGTTACAAACAAAAATATATTTGCAGTTTCTGTCATAATTACTTATGTAATTACCTTTACTGGTATTCTTTATTTCTTTTTATGGATTTGAATTACTATCCACTGTCTTCCTAGCTCAGTCTCAAGAACTGTCTTTAGTATTTTTCTTGTAGGGCATTTTCTATTTTGTTTGAAAAGTCTTGATTTCTCCTTTAGTTTTAGAGGATTAGCTGTACAGGATATAGAATTCTTGGTTGGATAGGTTTTTTTTTTTTTTTTTTGGCACTTTAAAAGCCACAGTTTTCTGAGATGCTTTTTATTTTTCTTCATTCTGTTTTTCTGTTCTTAGACTGGATAATCTTAATCGACCTATATTTAAATTTATTGATTATTGTTTTGTTAGTTCACATCTGCTGTTGAGCCCTTCTCATGAACTTTGCATTTCAGTAATTGTTCCTTCCTTCCTTCCTTCATTCTCCCTCCCTTTCTCTTTCTCTTTCTCCCCATTCATCTTTCCTTCCTCCTTCCTCGTTTTTTTCCTCTTTGTTTCTTTCTCCCCTACCTCTTTTTTCAGTGCTAGGGAACAAACCTAGGGCTTTGTGCATGCTAGGCAGGTGCTCTACCAATGAGCTACATCCCAGCCCCAGTAATTACATTTTCAACTCCAGAATTTCTATTTACTTCTGTTTTTATATCATTCTCTTTATTGCTATTTTCTTAAAAGTCATTGTTCTAATACTCTTTTTTTTTTTCATTCTTTAGGCATGGTTTCCTTTAGTTCTTTGAACTTATTTCAAATGGCTGATTTAAAGTCTTTGTCTTTGACAACTGAGCTTCCTGAGGAACACTTTTGACTGGCTATTTTTCCCCTGTGTATGAGTTATACTTTCCTGTTTCTGTGTTTGTCTTATAATTTTGTCAAAAACTGGACATTTTTTAAAATAGTATGATGTGGCAATTCTAGAAATCAGCCTCCCATTCCCTCTTGGATTTTTTTTTACTGTTCATGTATTCTCTGACTTATGCTTTACTTCCTCCTTGAGAAGAACCTCAAGGTCAGTCAGAGGTAAGAGATTAGGACCTTTTTAGGTCTTTCCTGGGCATCTGTTCAGTCTTGCACACAATTGGCCTTGCAAGTTCCAAGCAATATTTGGGAGATTTAAAAAAAAATCTCCCTGTGAAAATCTCCTTTTCTTTTTTATTTTTTCTTTTTCTTTTTTTTTTTTAGTTTTTGGCGGACACAACATCTTTGTTTGTATGTGGTACTGAGGATTGAACCCGGGCCGCATGCATGCCAGGCGAGCGCGCTACCACTTGAGCCACATCCCCAGCCCTCTTTTTTCTTTTTAACATGTTTTTGATTAGACTTTTGTTGCCTCAACTGATAATGCTACCCCTGTGTGTTATAATTACTGCTGATTGTTTTTAAGAACGACTATAGAGATATAGCTCTAATTATTGAGTAATTTTCTGAGTGTGGTCTGATGGAGACAAGACTTAGGGATGGAACTTTTTTGGAAGCTTCCAGAAAATTCTCTGAAGATGGGGCTTGTAGGGAGCTCCAAACCTGTTCTACCTCCCTTATCTATGGGCTCACTGCTGGGCTAAGGGTTTCCACAGCTACTGTAATTGTGCCTTTGTTGGTGTTTTTTTTTTTTTTTAATTTCTTTTTTTTTTTTTAGTTGTATATGGACACAATACCTTTATTTATCTTTATGTGGTGCTGAGGATCGAACCCAGGGCCTCACACGTGCAAGACGAGCACTCTACCACTGAGCCACAACCCCAGCCTGCATTTGTTGGTTTTTAATGCAACTACAGAACTCAGATGAGTGGGATAGGAATAGGGCAAGTTAGAGCTCACTGTTTTTACCCACATTTGGCTATTTTTCATGAATAAGTGATTCTCCTAATGTTGCAAGCTATTGTTACTTTCCAGATTTTGTAAAAGTTGATTTTGACAATTTTTGCTACAATTTTTACCACTTTTATGGTGGAGCTTTGTGGAGGTCCTTTCCTTGATGTTCCAAAATGCTTCCTATAAAATTGTTTTAAGAACATTTTTAAAAGATTGGGACAGTGGGGGTCGGGGGGCTGGGGTGGTAGCTCACAGGTAGAACGCTTGCTTAGCATGTGTGAGGCACTGGGTTCAATTCTCAGTACCCCATATAAATAAATAAAATAAAGGACCATTGACAACTAAAATAAAAAAAAAACATGGGACAGACAAAAGCCATAGAAAGGCAATATTTCTTGAAACTAGTGATCTGAAGGAATTTTGGGGAAAGGTAAGTTGATTATTGCTTTATATAAATTTTTATATTATTTGCACATTTTATAACATATACATGTATTTTTTAACCTGGTAATTGGAGCTCTTTCTATTTGTATAATATACTTCTAAAGTTCGTAATGCATATATTTTAGTATAATTTATTGTGTTATCCAAATGCAATTATTTGATATAAAATGCCATCATGGTTATATTCTAGATGGGATTATCTTGAGAAGTTTAGATGCTTTGGGGATTTGTACTGAATAGAAAGGCAAGACAAGAAGAGTTCACTTATCTCAGAAGTTCTTTTGATTTCTCTTTTACTTTGCTGTTTTAGGTGTACAGAGCCAACGGGCCAGATGGAGCCATTGGCAGAGGCCAGAGAATTCATCTGCAGTTATGGGACACAGCTGGGCAGGAGAGGTATGCAGTCTTCAGTTATGTGCTCCTGACTGGAGGAAGGAGACAGCTACACTCTTGACATAGTGACCTGAGCAGGGAAAGCCAGCCAATTAGCTGATTTGCACCTGGATAAGATATGCTACCAAATTAGCTGTAAATTTATTAGTCTGAGATGATAATGGTGGCATTATTTTATGTACAAAGTTCAAAGGAAAAATGAATCCTTTTCAAATTGGACCTTCTTACTTGAGGACTTTTTCTTTCATTATTTTTTTTTTTTAGACTTGTATACTTTTCTTCATGTACTGTTGCTGTTACTCAACTATAAGAAAGTTACAGAGTTACATGCATTATTACCTAATGGTGGAAATCTAGTGGAAAATCTGGTTGGAATTAATTTGTATGGTCAGAGGTTACTTGACTAAAATAAACCACATGACATCTTGATCTAAGGTTGTTTTAGTTAGGTACAGCCTGTTTTATCTCACAGCCTCCTTGAATGATTTTATTTATTTATTTTTAACATTTTATCATGAAAAACTTCAAGCATGCACAAAAAGTAGAGAGGCTAGTACAGTGAACCCAGGTACCTGTTATTCAGTTTAAGCAGTTATCAAGTTGTGGCCAGTCTTATTTCATGTACGCCCATGAGCACTTCTTACTCCTTCCTCCCACGTTATTTGGAATCAAAGTCGAGATATTGTATTATTTCATTTGCAACTCTTTTGGTATGTATCTCTAAATAATGAATTCTTGTAAGCAATTGGTTAAAAATGTTTGAGAAAAACCTAACATTGCTGATTAGATGATGAATTTATACCAATGTTTCCTTCCCTGGAGCCTGCCTGTCAGTTACAGGCTTGTCGTATATATAATCAAGGTGAGAAGAAACTGTTAGAAGGAGAGAGAATAGATAGTGGGATAAAGTCTTGGAACAAGGCAGAGTACCAAGAAAGAGTAGGGAATATCATTCCCAACTTAAAGCAAAGAAATATTATCAGAGATAAGGGAATTAAAAGATCACGGAACACTTGGTAATGTCAAGTCAAGCTTTCACAGAAGGAAAACTTACCCAGCAAGCATTTTTGCTTTTGGCTTAATTAGCTAGTAATTATACAATAAATTCTTGGCTGAGATTGAGAGATCATGAGCTAGTTCTCCTTAACTCCGTCCAGCAGGCTAGGTTTTCAAATCACATGGACTGCTAACACATGAACTTATATAAGTGGTAAATGCTGGTCCTATGCACTTTTGGAATGGCATCATGAGATTTGTTATTGACGAGCTTTTGTAAAGAGGCTGAGGGCATTGCTAGCAGCTTGTATTTCAGGAATGGAGCTGTGGTTTAGATGACCAGTCTGTTTTTTATGATCCTAGGTTTCGTAGTTTGACAACAGCATTCTTCAGAGATGCTATGGGTTTTCTTCTACTTTTTGATCTGACGAATGAGCAAAGTTTCCTCAATGTCCGAAACTGGATAAGTAAGTTTTATTGTTTCCCTGCCTCTGCTGCCTGCACCTGGGAGTAGAATACCCGCTTATATCTACTTATATTGCAAATTCTTTTGGAGGAGCTTTTAGTGTAAATGCTGTTTAAAAGAACATGGTGTTTAGCTTAGGACCAAAGAAGACTAAAATACTCTGCTTTTACTAATTCTGATTTGTTAGATACTTCTGTGCTCCAGGTACAAAAGAGCATTTTAAATGTTATCACTTAATAAGTCTGTTGCACAGAGGAAATTCTTATCCCCATTTTACAGATGGGGAAGTAGTTAAATCTCTAAGCATCGCTTGTCTCTTGTGTGCTATCAATTCTTGTATTATCCCTGCATGTTAAGGATATATTACATAGATGTAGTTATCTGTTGAAGGCTTAATGGACCCTATCTCTATATCCTTTCTCTTCTTGGAAGCCCCTTCTCTGCTTTTGGGCTTAGAGCTTTTGCTAAGAGAACCTGACATGGAAAGTTCTAGAACTGCATTGGCAAAAGTCATCCCTTCATTTTGGGCCTTTATTTTGGATTTTTAAACAGATTTGAACCTCTGAAATGATTGGTTTATAGTAAAGACAAATCTCACTGTATGACCAAATAACAGCTTTCAAATGTACATTTTCTTTGATCATTTTAATAGAACCCTAGAGAATCTGTTAGAGAAGCCTGTGATGTTACATTCTGAACATCCAAATCTTTAAAACACTTACTTAAAAGTAATACTTAGGGCTGGGGTTATAGCTCAGTGGTAGAGCGCTTGCCTAGCATGTGTGAGGCACTGGGTTCAGTCCTCAGCACCACATAAAAATAAATAAATAAAAGTATTGTGTCCATCTACAACTAAAAAATATTTTTTAAAAAGTACTACTTAAGGGCCGGGGTTGTGGCTCAGTTGTACAACACTTGCCTAGCATGCGTGAGACACTGGGTTTGTTCCCCGGAACCACATAAAAAAATAAATAAATAAAGGTATTATGTCCATCTACAACTAAAAAATAAAAATTTTTTTTTAAAAAGTACTTCTTAAAAATTACTTTGCTTTCTTGGGTTATGAAAGGACATTGGTTATTTTTTGATAGTAAAAAATCTTATTTTAAAAATTAATCTTTAAGGGCTGGGGATGTGGCTCAAGCGGTAGAGCGCTGGCCTGGCATGTGTGCGGCCCAGGTTCGATCCTCAGCACCACATACAAACAAAGATGTTGTGTCTGCCAAAAACTAACTAACTAAATAAATAAATAATCTTTAACTAAATTTACTTAGCATGCTGTGCCCTTCAGAGCATTTTCACATATTTTGTATCTGATCCTCATCATCACCCAGCAAGGAAATTCTGGTAGGTGTGTCCTTATCCCAGGGTGAGAATTCTGAGTCTGAGACAGTAATATACTTATCCAAGGACAGGGAGCCTTTGAGGCTTTCTGTTAAGTAAGTTGATCACTAAGAATTTAATACTTTATAAATATGGATTTCCCAAATGTTGTTAGGCTTACTGGGCTTCGTTTTGCTAGATGCCTGGTTGACTCGCACACTTTGCTATTTCTCTCGGAGCTGAATGATGATGGCAGTTCCTAATCTCTCAGTCCTTATTTGTTATCCTCTCCTTCACATCATCAGAACAAGTTCTGGAGTTTTCTTTTTTAAAATTTTTTTTAGTTGTTGATAGACCTTTATTTACTTATACATGGTGCTGAGAACCGAATCCAGTGCCTCACACATGCCAGGCAAGTGCGCTACCGCTGAGCCCCAGCCCCAGCCCTGGGGTTTTCTAAAACGTTTAGTAAGGGCCACTAGAGATTGCTCATAGAATCATAGCATTGAAAGATAATGAACCCACATGTTTTTCACAGGTAGAAACTGAAATTGAGACATTAGACAAATCTTGCCCATCTTTTTAAAAATTATTTATTTATTCTGAATTGTTATATATGACAGCAGAATGCAATTAATTTCATATCACACATATAGAGCACACTTTTTCAAGTCACTGGTTGTTCATAAAGTATTTTCACACCATTTGTGTCTTCATACATGTATTTAGGGTAATGATGTCTAACTCATTCCACTGTCTTTCCTACCCATGTCCTTCTCTTCCTCTCCCTCCCCTTTGTCCTATCTAAAGTTCCTCCATTCCTCCCATGCCCCCCCCTCACATTGCCATTATGAGTCAGCATCCTCATATCAAAGAAAACATTCCAATTTTGTTTTTTTTGGGATTGGCTTACTTCACTTGGCATTATATTCTCTAACTCCATCCATTTACCTGCAAATGCCATGATTTTATTCTCTTTTAATGCTGACTAATATTCTATTATGTATATATGCCAAAGAAAACTTGCCCATCTTATTAGCTAGTTAGATAAAGAATAGCATTATGCAAAAGTATGAGTATGTGTGTTTGTATTTTGTTTTATTTTCTTTGGAAAGTAAAAAAAAAAAAAAAAATTCTTATTGTCCAGTTAGGTAAACTTAAACATATTAAAGATTTCCTATCTTTTCAATGGGAAGCATTCTCCTGCTTCACTCCCATATAAACAAAAAAGAATAATGTTGCGATGTCAGAGGTGGTAATATGAAATCTTAATTAGAAATGGAAATTTGTTAGTTATATGTTATTTTTCCTCTATTAACATTTTGAATATTAGAGAGATCATCCATTTCTTCTGCTTTTAAAAAAATTTTGGTCAAAATAATAGCTTAAATGTATGTATGCATATAGGTAGGTAGGTAGATAGCTTGTCAGCACAAAGGTAGAGAAGTAGCTATCCTGGGCCCTGGTTGGCCAGGGAGAGAAGTATGGCTCTGTACTCTCCCTTTGCTCCCCCAGAGCTGTCCCAGAGGTCTTTCTTCATCTGGTGAGAATCTCTCCATGCCCTTTTGGCGAGGGAGATGAGTCTAAGGGTGAGCCTGGATCAGTTTAGGAGACTGAACAATGAGCCAAGTCCTACCCAGATTGAAATCTGAATGGAATCAGGTAGTGTACTCACTCCCTGCTTTCCTGGAGTTCAGAGGTGTGAGCAGCATGACCAGATTTGTTCCTTACCCAGGGCCAGCTACTTTTGTAATGAGACTTTAAAAGAGCCTAAATTTCTGTAGCCTCCCACATAATGCTATAAGAGCCCCACAACATATATTTTTCATATTTTGCCCTCTTTTTTTATTTTGATTATCCCCTCTGACTGGAAAGCCTTCTCTACAACCACACCATTTAAAAAACCAATTAGAGTTATGCCTGTTCTTTAATATCTGGCAAAAATTAGCCTCTGCGAAATTCTCTGTGATCAATTTTATCAGAATCAATTTTACCCTTCCTCTTAATCCTTGTTCAAATCTTCACTGTTTGTAGGGTCCTTATCACATACCATCGCAGGTTGTAGCTATTTAGGTATATGCCTTTGTCTTTAGTGAGATTTTCTAAATAAGTTATTAATTTACTTTTTATTTAAGTGATTCACATGGTAGAAAAATAGTTAAAAAGAAAACATTACGTATAATTATACCTCCTAACATTTCTAAAATAAAGACTATTAACTATTGTTTATAGTAATATTTACATAGCTGTTGTAAATGCTTTAATTTATTTATTCTGGGGTTCTCAAATGTGAGTGTGTGTTGGAATCACCTGGAGGGTTTGTTAAAAATCAGATTCCCTTCATCTTTACCCACTGTTCCTGACTCCATAGATCAGGGGTAGGACCTGATAATTTGCATTCTAACAAGTTCTCAGGTGATGCTAAGGCTGCTGATCCACAGACCTTACCTGGAGAATCACTGAATTAACTCATTTAATCCTCACCTTACGAAATAAGTATTGTCATTATCACCATTTCTAGATAGGGAACTAAGGCAATCAAATAGCTTCCGCAGGGTCACATGGCTAGTAAAAGGAAGAGCCATTATTCAAGCCAAGGCAAATTAGTCCATTTGCATAGCCATTTGAGGTGTTAACAGAGCATAGAGCCTTTCTGGAGACCACAGAGGCTCCATGGTGGACATGACCATAGAGCAAGTCTTGAAGGAGAGTTGTGACTAGATATTCCCGAGTGGGACAATATGTGCAGTAGTCTGGAGGGAGGAAAAGATCCACTTTCCTGGAGACAGGCAAAACACAGTTTAGTTTTGCCTGTGTAGGTTTTATTGCCTCTGCTGTCCCTCGAGGGCAAAGGGCAGTATCTTGAAATTCCATGCAAAGTATCAGGCCTGTGTTCATTCTTAGGAAATGCCTGCTGACTTTCTCTTGATTATATCTATAATGGACACGACTTCATAATGAGGAACTAAACTATCAACCTTTTGGTTAACAGTGACAAAAAGTAAATTAGGCCATGAACTTTGAGATAGGCCTTATTGTGAAAGTCAGGGCTACTTTAATTTCTTTCTGTGATGTTAGAAGTAAGACTTTATCTTCCTTCTTTGGGAGATTAGACTATTTAATATAGTGAAGATCTTTTGTTTGATTCATTGCTTTTTAATAATTATGCCTCCTTACACGTTTTCAGGTGAAAAGAGAAAAAGTCTTGGGATAAGAATTGCAATCCCTTGGTTCTGGTGACAGAATCATTTACTGTTTATTCTGTGTCTTCTGTCTTTACTGAATCCTGTATCTTGTTTGTTTTAAATAGGTTGATTCTGCCTTATAACAATAAAAAGTAGGTGAAAGACGTTTTAGGTAGAAATAGGTTAGTCTATAAAAAGATAGTTCTTTTAAAAAAGCCATTGCTAATGGAAAGAAAATGTTAAAAGACAAGTGTTTTGTGTGTGTATGTGTGGGTATACATACTTTTGAGGGTTATCACAGTCTCCTATAAGTCTGTATGAATAATACTGAGATATGTGTTAAGGACAGGAAGAAGTTTTATATTTCTACCCCATACTTTCAGTTTTACAGATTAGATTATTGATGCTTTGAAGCATTATATTGGTTTCTTAAATATATGAATATATTTATGGTTTTCAAAACACTTTTGTATGTATTCTTTATTGATCATGTGCTTATGTTATTATTTGCCTATAATAAACTTTCTTATATTGTTAGGCCAACTACAAATGCATGCATATTGTGAAAACCCAGACATAGTGTTATGTGGAAATAAGAGTGATTTGGAAGACCAGAGAGTAGTAAAAGAAGAGGAAGCCAGAGGACTTGCTGACCAATATGGGTGAGTATTTTTGTGGTGAAATCTAGAGAAAACATTTTCATTATAAACCTTTGTAGATGACTGGGTAATAAAAAAGACAAAAATGATCAATGGGATCAAGGACAGGGTTCTACAGCACATACCCTGGAGGAAGACGAATGCAGTTTAACACAACAGATACCTTTGGGCTGAATAAAAATAATTTGGACATTATATGTTTATGTAACCACTGAAAATTACTGATAAATATACATTTCATGAAATTAATTTAGAAATTGTAATTCAAGTTACTCATATTTTAATGACTCAGACTATAACTTCAGTTGTATTTTCTCTTCACATTGTATTGACTGATTATGGACAGTGGCTTTAAATATTTTGATTTTGGTAGCTTAACAACTAAAATTTTTTGTCAAGTAATTTCATGACCTGATAAAAATCACTGAATTCTTTAGGCACTAATAGTTCTAAATTTTTATGAGTAAATTGTGTTGTAATAAATATAGTTTCAGTAATAAAAAAAAAGACAAAAATGAAAAATTAAAGCAAAAAGCTTGGATGTAGGCCTTGGGAGATGTCAAATATCTACTTTTTATATTAATATCATGATAGTGGGAATCATAGAAAAATCATGGGATAAGGGTCTCCCCCAGGAGAAAGACAGCTTTGACTGCAAATGTACTATCTGAGTAGGGCCTCCTTTTTAAGGTGCCAACTGGAGACTTGTAGGATAAGGAAATCCTTTATGTTGAGCAAGGAAATTTCAAAGCCAGTTCATATAATACTATAGACAGTTCTAGCATTTGAGATCTTATTGAGTATCACAGATCAGGTGCTGACTTTGACTGGGAGAACTGGTGAAGAGTCCCTTTGGTTTAGGCTATTTTTATGGTGGAGGGTTAGCAAAATGCTGTCTTCCTCCTTGAGCTGTGGGAGAAGGATCATAGTGGCAACAGAATGAAGTGGGCACAACAGAAGAAGCCATCTATTGCTTATCCAAGTATCAAGGGCACCTCTACAAATGAATTGGTTTTATTTTGACCTCTGGTACTATGAGAACCCAAATTTAGATACTTGCTGTTAAAAGGAGGTAGTGAGAAGGATTGGGAAGGGAGGGGAGGGGAGGGAAATGGAGGTATGTATGATATAAGAGGTAGAAGGTGTTACCAGATAGTTGGCTTGAGAATTCAAGGAGGCCAGGGGAGGACCTTTCCTGGTTGATTCTGTGACCCTGCTTAGTTTTTCCTTGGGTTGTTGGAGGTTAAGAAGGCCCTCAAGGCAGGGCTTATGCTAGGAAGTGGGTAGAAGGATAGGTTGGTCAGGTGAGAAGAAACCAGAATCTGGAGGGCTTTGAATACCAGATTAGGAGATTAGATTTGGTCTCTGGAGAACAGAGGGTTGCTGAAAGCCTTTGAGCATGGAGAGATGTTATACATATTTTTCCAAATCAGTCTGGGAACCTTAGAAGGGGGTGAAATAGAAGGAGGGAAGACTAGAGACCGGGAGATTCAGCTGTGAGGAGGGTAAGGGCTGGATTAGTGAAAAAGGAAAAAGGAAAAAGGAGTAAATCAGAAAAAATACACATGTGGGGCAGAACAGGATTTTAAATCATTTTCAATTTGCAATTGGATGTGGAGTTACACCCAGAGTAGATGATGTTTAACCATGTTAGAAATACCTGGGGCACTTTTAATATATATATGTGTAGGCCTCTGTCCTTCTGACGTAGTTGATCTGGAGTTTATGAGGTAGGTTTCAAGTGAATATCTACATGTGAAGGGATCTGTCACAGTGATTTGACCTTATGCACCAGGGGGAGTTGGGTAAGCAGTCTTTATAAGGTGTTGGTTTTGTGTCTCACGCTGAAGCTTGAAGTGCACAGGACAGGGAGTCAGGAAAGAAAGGTGGATGTCAAGTGGAGGATGGAGGTAAGAAGTGAGAACCAGTTGGGACCCATAAGCGTGTACTGAAATTCATGTCAGCCCTTGTTGCCTCGTATCGTAATGATGTGCGTGTCCTGAAAAAGCCAGGACCCTCTGCTACAAGGATAGCCACATATACCTGGCTCAGGGGTCCCAGAAGCTAAAGGAAGGTCTGGGGTGGGTGAAGCAGGTGCAGGTCTGATTGCTGGTTTATATCAACAAGACGAGCCAAGAGATAAGGAACAGCATGTAAAAGCATTAAAATGGCTACTGCTTCACTTCTGCCCTCCATATCTCCCCCAGATCTCTTTTGTGGTGTACCCTAAGCAGGAAGGAAATTCTGGAAAATGTTTACCCCAGCCAGGTTGATATATTAAAGAGGCACTACCCCAGGGGATTCTGGGCAGTGGTGTCCTCTGCAGGATATTCATATGTGGTGGTTGAGAGTGATTGGGGAGATTCTGAGGTGGAGGCTGACAAAGGCCCACAAGCAGTTCTGATATGCACCCCACTCTGCCCCACCCCTTGAGAGGCACTCAAGGAAGTAGAAGGGAAACAGGGAGAGGTTAGATACCACAGAGAATGCTGAAATGTTGAGAACTGTGTTGCAAGGGGGTAAAGAGGAAGTAAGCGATGAAGCAATGGAAGCCAGATACCTAGACCATGCTTTTGACAAGTGTGTCAGTAAGGGCAAGAGCAGGGCAACTAGAGGAGTTAGCTTCAGCAAGCAAGTATATTCTTAAGTATTGGGGGAGAGTCAAGATTGACTTCTCCCTCTGGGCTTTTTCAGCCTTTGCTTTTTTTTCCTCTGGTCTGGGTCTCAGAATTCCAGTCTGCCTGGTGGCAGAGAGCCTGGCATTGCCTTCTGTCACATTGGGAATCTGAGGAGTGTGGAGACTGTTTCTCACCTGTGTCCAGCTCACAGCAGCTGTGGGATGTTTCACAGAGAGGAGCCCAATCTTAGTTGTTGAGTTAAAATGAGAAGAAAAGGGATTAACAGATTGGAATAACTGAAACTCTTGAAGAAGATGAGAGAAGGAAGGAAACAGAATTCCAATGGGATTTAGAAAGCAGTGTGGTTCTGTAGGCTCTCTGGCACTTTTAGATGAAAATATGATGGAACAATTTGGCTCCTATGTTTTACAAGTTTGGCATAAACATTTAATGATTATTTTCACAGAAATCATGATTCATTCTTCATAATTATAACATTTTCATTGGTGGCCAATGTACTAAAAGGACTGTGTCAGTCAGTACATCCTTGTATTTAACAGTTAGAAAACAAGGGTACAGCTTATGGCATATTTTCATATCATTTACATGTTCTGATAAGTTTACAATTTTTTTTGTTACCACAGTCATAAAAACAGATCATTGGTTCACAAGTAGTTTTGTGCCACATATATAAAATAAGAGCTTGTGTCTTAGAAAAACTTTGCAAATTGGTAATGAACATTATAGTGTAAATATGGAGCATGAATCTGTGAGTGCTGGAACAAGTATATATGAAAATGAGGACTTCATGCAGCAGCAAAACATGTGCACATGATGATGAATATCAGAAAATTTTTTTTAGTAGTTTAGGAGTCTATTTACCCCTAATTCTTTAAGCATTTTTTTCTGCATTCATTTTTTCTATGAAACTTGGTTAAATTATATTTTGAAGCTCTTCGGTCACTTTAAACAAGACAAAATGATCTCTCTGGTTAACCAATTGAGATTTTCCAGAACAAATGGAAAACAGTGCTTTTCAATGTGTTGTATTGAATGCTATTGTCAATGAAGTCAGAGAAAATAGCAAAACAGACTTGTTCAAACTTGGGCACCAGTCAGACAAAATGATTGCTGTCTACACTGTTGTTAAAACATTTTAAAAATAATTACAAAGTCAATGATGAATACATTAGACTAGAAAACAGAATGAAATATTGGCAACAATATTCTTTTAGATGATACTGTTAGGTCTCAAATATGTATCAGAATCACTGGAACACCGAGTCTCTCAGAGGCACTGATTCAGTAGGTCTGGGATGGAGCAGATAAATTTACATTTGTCACTGATTTTCAGATGCTGTTGCTGCTGGTTCAGTATGGCACTTTAGGAACATGTGCAGAAGCTAAGTTCCTTTCAGGTGTGCATGCTAGCAGATATTTTCCTTGAAGAGAATCATTTATACATAGAATATGAGATAGTTATTTACTTGCACCCTGCTTGGGTAGAGGAAATGTGCCCAATGATTTTTCATTGGAAAATCCATGCTAAAGAGAGAAGGATTTTTTTCCTATGTAATTTTATCAGTTATGCTATAGATGGGAAGGGACAATCTGTACTGAAGAAGGGCTAACCACAAGTGAGTAAGCAAGGAATTCATTATGTGAGTAAAAATGGTTGGATCAAAATGCTTGTCCTCACTGCTTTATTCAAAGAGGATAGTTTGTGGTGACAATAAGTCATTTTTTAAAATGCAGAGTCTGAGGGAAGTAGAGAAAATTGTGGATGTGATCAAAACACGACAACTGAATATACATATTTCATGTTCTGTGCAAAGAAATGGGTAGCAAATTTAAGAGGACTTTTTCCTGACTGAAGGCTGATGGCAGTTGATGAGGAAGGTGCTCAAAAGTTTCTGGAACAAAAGAGGAGTTAAAAGCATTTATTTGTAACATTAAAAAATCAGTATAAATCATTTCTCAGATTTTAAAAAATTTTATTAGTTGTTGATGGATCTTTATTTGTTTATTTATATGCGGTGCTGAGATACGAACCCAGCGCCTCGCACATGCTAGGCAAGCATTCTATCACTAAGCCACAATCCCAGCCCATTTCTTAGATTTTAAGTGGCAGAGCTTAGCAGAAGCTGTCTTACCTAGTCTGAGCTAGATGAAACGTGATATGAATCACTTGGTCGTTCCCAGTTTGGTTCTTTGCAAACTTGGTGACATCCTTCCTTGATAAGAGAAATAAATTATTGATGTATCATTGGGCATGTTTTAATGGCACACAAATAAACCATAATCAAACATACAAGCTGATTTCCGGAGCCCAATACAACTCAGGTAAGGATCTAGACTTCATTTGCCACAGTCTCTCAGGTTCAGGCAGCACACCATTCCTTTTTCTGTAAATGTTATTCAGTTAGTATCCAGAAGACTATGAAATACCAAGACTCAATTCTCCTTTATGTGAAAAATTTCTCCACAATTTCTGGATCCACATGTGAATCAAATACAGAGAACAATTTAACAACCATCCAACATACTTACTGTCATTCCTGGCAATTTCTAGCTGTAATTTAGGATCTTCTAGTTTTGAGGGAATAAATAATAGAAAAGAAACCAGCTGGATGTGAATTCTGACCCATGGCCTGAGTGAGATATGAATGTCTTGGTGTAAAACTACAAATAATACCATCCCTCTCATTGATATGAAGCTGTAAACATTTCATTTAATTTTTTTATTTTAAAATTTGTGATTAATCTACTTTTAAAAGCACATTAAAATTAGTTGTCTGCATGTATTTCAAATGACCATTTATAAACTGATATTTAGGTAGATTTTTTTCATACCTTTGGCAATACTGCTCCATGACAGTGCTACATTAGCACCACCATGTGGAGAGAGGGAGCAATAACAATTTTTCTATAATTATAAAGGGGGCAGGTGATCCTCTTGAACTTTTGCTAAGATTACTAAATTTTGCCTAATAAGTTTTTAGAAAAGTATCATATTTTTGAGAGAAGAAAAATCCCATTGTATGAAAATTTATTGAACCCTGGCTGGGCGCTACACTTGTGCTAAGCACTGAGTGTGTGTTATCTTATTTACTCCTCACCAAGACCTCATGAGCAGAGCTTCTTCCCCTTTACTGATAAGGAGCAGCAGGTCCCAGAGCTGGAGGCCAGAATACAAGGAGTTGGCTTTAGAACCCAGAAACTTTATTGCTGTTCTTATTCCTTTCTTTTTGTTTATTCTTTCTTCCCCAGCCCCAAATATTTAATTAAAGTGCTTAGGTAAAATAGCTCAAACCCCTTCTGAATGTGAACATCAGAAGCTGTGAACATAAAAATATTTCTAACTCCATTCACTTCATCTCCTATATGCAGTCCGACTTTTAAAAGTGAGTTCAAGACATATTTCTGTCTCAGGCATCATTTTCTTATGGTAGAAGAGTCTTTTTAATTTTTTAAAATTTTTGTCGAAGTCAAGTTTATTAGATTTGAACAAAAATAAGGAATTCAGCAATGGCAAAATCCTCAAGAGGACTCTGGACTAATTCACTTTAAATGGAGGTCTAAGTGTTAGTAGCTGTGCTATTCTGGATATAGCAATCTAAATAAAAACATCAAGAAGTGTAGAAAAACAATGTTAGGAAAAGTTTGGTTATGACTTTCATTATCTTTAATAGCAAAAAGAGAAATAATGGAGACTGAAGTTGAAACATTTTGAAGGTTTTATCACCTGTGTTTGCCTGAAGCTCAATATGTCACTTATTTTATTTTTGAAGTCATTTAATAGATGTTGTAAAAAGAAAATTTACCATGGGTAAAAAATTCATAACAATTTAAAAAATAAAAAATTCTACAATTCATAACAATTTCTTTCTCTTAAATGCACATGAATTAAACATAATCCTTTTAAAAAATAAAAGGAGGCTCTCTATCATGATCTATATTTTCAAATTTTTATTTTTCTAAATTTTTCTACATTTTTTTTTCAAAATGGAAGGAGAGTCTTAATTCAGGGTTTTCTCTGTGGATCTTATCTAGTTCACTTTTCCTCTAGCAGTCAAGGAACTGAGAGTGGAATGGAGTGAACTCTAGTATTCATTTATTCCTGAGGACTTACAAAAACCATATTGCCCTAATTATGTAAAAACAAACAAACAAGTAAAAACCCAAAAAACTCTGTTGAGTTGGAAGACTTTGAAGTTGTTAACCTGACTCATGGTCCCATGACTTGGGGTTTCATAAATGGCAGGAAAATATACTTTTATTTGAAAACAAACACGAGTTTGTTACTTGAATTTTGGGTTACAAATCTAACCTATGTCTTGTAAATATTGTGTATCTTTTAATGAGTAACTTAAAATTTATAGCTTAACTACTTTACCTTGAAATTCTATCAATTAAATATTGCTTCAGTTAATAAACATTGGTCAATAGCTCATAGCTAAAGAAGCATCAGCCATTTTTATGTTGGTATTAATCAGTAAAAAATCCATTTTTATCAGCATTTTAGTGAAGACCACTTGGAGGAACAAGAAGTTTGATAAGGATGTGAGGGAGGCAAATGCTTTGTAGCATGAAACACTTTTCAGAACCTGTATGAGAGAGCCATTCTTGACGTGGGAAAGTATGCTTCTGCCTACAAGAATTAGTACAGCCCAGTACTGTAGATTTTATAAATCAGCTACATCACACATTAAACTAACATTTGTGAACTAGTAAGAAACTTAATATTTACAATGTTGCTATGACAGGTAGCTGTGACTTAACATGATTCAGTGACATTATTTCTTTGGGATGATGTGTTCCAAGTTTTAAGCAAAAATTTAAATACATTTTGTTAACTAATCCATTTCTATATTGGAAATAAACATTAAGTTTCACTATGTGTCAGATTATGATGGAAGTGCTTTAAAACATTAGCTCATTTAATCTTTTTTAAAAAAATTTTTTAGATGTTGATGGACCTTTATTTTATTCATTTATTTATATGTGGTGCTGAGAGTTGAACCCAGTGCTTCACACATGCTAGGCAAGTGCTCTACCACTGAGCCACAACCCCAGCCCCAGCTCATTTAACCTTTACAAGAAAATACTGATATTTGGTATTACAGATGAAGCTATTAAAGCATAGAGGTTAAGTAGCTTACCAGAGTTACTCAGTTGGTAAAATTTAATACTAGGATTTGAATCCAGTCAATTCCAGAGATTATAACTTTTACCTATTGCATCATACTGTCCATAACTTTCATGCATAAGTTTTAGAGTTTTCAAAGTATTTGCAACTATGTTTTCTTATATGTGCTCAAGAGTGACTGTGAAGTAATTTTCAGGAAGTGAGAGTAAAGAAACTGTGGGAAGGAAATATAGCTCAAAGGAGATTCAGTTGGGAAATCAACTGAAATAGAGAACTCCAGAGTTGGAAAGAAATTTATAATTGACCTTGAGGGAATTTAAAAAATTAGGTGCACACATGTAATCTCAGTGACTTGAGACGTTGAGGCAGGAGGATTACAAGTTTGAGGTCAGCCTCAGCAAATTAGCAAGACCCTGTCTCAAAATAAAGTTAAAAGGACCTGGGATGTGGTAGAGGATGTGGTAGAGTACTTGCCTAGCGTGTACCAGGCCCTCGGTTCATTACCTAGTATGTCAAAAAAAAAAAAAAAGAGTAGCACATAATTATGATTTAGTATTTAAAGACAGTTTATTCTCAACTACTTTTTTAAAAAAAAATCTTTTTTCTACTTTTTTTTTTTTTTAGTTATTTCCAATTTATTCTTGGGGAGGTGAGTTTTAATAGCTTTTCCCTGTAATAATATATTTCTGATAGAATGGTCAAGCTCTCTCCTTAAGTATAAGCAATGTTTCATAGACATTAACTGATTCTTCGTGGGTATAAATGAGAGGGATGAAGAAAATCGAAGTATTTACATTTTGAAAATGCTCAACCCAAAATTCTATTCTGTAGCAATATTAAAATCACAAACCGTCACCTAGATTTAGCTCAATAACATCATAGGCACTCAGTAAAGAAATATTTATTGAATTCCATCATAAATCACATTTAATCAGATATTACATGTGATAACTGGGGCAGTGGGGAGGGACAGAGATGCACTATCTTAATTTTGTAACAAGGAGACCAATGAAGATAGAAGAAAAAAGATTGATGGTAACCAAAGACATAATCAGACAGGAAGTTTGAAACCTCCCAAGACTGTCTTTTTGTCCAACAAACTCAACTCTGATTGAGATATTTTGGAGTCAGCAAATGAAAGGGCAATAGGATGTGGACATGCTGGATTCCGTGGAGCACTGTGTCTTGCAGACCTTGCAGAGGGTTAGATAAGTGCCCAGATGAGGCGATGGTTGGTCAGCCAGCATTTCACAGCCGTGCTCACACAGGAGAGAAGTGCACAGTTCTGTTGCCAGGCCTTTCGGCTTCTGGAGAAAGTGTATTGACAAGATAGTGTCATGAGGAATCAGAATGGAGAAATCACCTTCTATTCCCACACATATCCCCTTAACATGTGTCTTAGTAATATTCCTGCCGGATTATGTCTTTCATTTCTGTTTTGTAACAGTTCTGAAAAAAACATTAAAAAGTTACAAATAATTAAAAAAAAAAAAACTAAAACTTTAGAAGATCTCCTGTAGAAGCTGTTACTTGCAAGAAACAGTAAAAGAATGAGGGAAACTGGTAATGTGAGTCACTGAGGTAGAGTTAACATGCTATGAGAATACAGGAAAACAGATAGTCCAAGAAGAGTGATCATGGAGGATTTTAGAGTTCTGCTAAATTTAAGGAATGTTTTACTGAATCTAGCTGCAGACCATCCTTCCCCTGAGGTGCTACATCTTTCTTTTGTATTTTTTATAGTTGAGAACATTTGGCTAGATGCTTTGCCAAATGGTGTAAAGGAAATCAACGGTTTGAGGTTGTAAAGTTTTATCATCAATTTTATGTATTTATTAAGAAGCAAGAAGAATCTTTTAGTTGATTAATTGATCCTCAGGAAGATTGATTTCTCAAGATGATATGAAAAGTAGTCTTACTGTTTTGAAAAAATGCCTTGTAAGTTATTTAAAAAGTTACATATATACCACAAGTGCTTGAATCATAGCACAAATGGGTATATGAGATTAGATGGTCTTGAGGAATGCAGATGCTACAGAATTCAAAATGTCTTAAGTGTATGGTCTAGGAGTACAGCCTGGAACTGACAGGTAGCAACACCTTTGACAAACATTGCCAGAACCCTTTGATTCTCTCCAATTTCGACTTTTTTTTTTTTTCCCAGCAAGTGAAAGAGATTTATCTATTTTGGAAATCTTCACACAAAAAATAAATTTTGAAACCAGTAAAACCTATGGTTAGGCCGGTTACACTGGTATTAGACAACTCTGGATCCAAATCCTCAGTTTAATCATTTGTGAAACAGGAATATTGTGTACCTGAATAAAACTGTGGCCATATGTAGTGAGTTCATGCACATAAAACACATGCATGTTTTTAATAATTATTACTGAGCTACCCAATTTCCCCCTTCATTTTAAAATAAATAATATATACCAACTTGTTTCAATCCAGGCAAACTAGAATGTTGTAAAGAAAATAAGAGGAATCCCCAAAGCAAAAAGGAGGGGGTCCCCAAAACATGATAATAGTTCTCATTCAGAAAATATTTAATAGCATGTTGTAAAAGTTGAACTCAACTATAATATTTCCCCCTTTTAGTTAGTAGTTTTGGAAATCAGTATCTATTAATAAACCCTGAGAGAACATTGAAGACCTTTGTGGGGAGATAGGAAGAACCCCATTTTCCATTTGTGTCATTTATTAACTAAATGACATTTTTTAGACCTCATAGAGTCTCTGGGCCTTTCTTGCACAGGTCTAGTTTAAGAACTTTTTCTTCTAGATAAAAATGAAAGGGGAGTAGGATACTGGCATGCTGGAATCAGTTTAGCAACCCTGTCTTGCAGAACACACAGATTCTGTTCTCCTCCCTGAATCCATTCTCCTTTCTACCTCCTCTGACAAAATCACCCTGTCTCCTTCCTACACAACATTGTTGGAAGACAACATCCGTGCCCTACCCCTTCCCTTCTTCACAGAATTCCCATTTTCTTTCTTTATCTGTTTTGCTTTGAGAGGACTTACTATTCAGGAGATGCTGGTGTGAGCCCCAAGCCCAGCCTGACTAATTGATGTAAGCCAGTTATGTTGCTTTCATTCCTTTGTTGTTGTTGTTTTGAAATTTAGAAACAAATTTTATTTAAGATCTGAGGTACAATTCCTAAAATATCAACTTTTCCAGAAAACTGTGACTACCCAATAACACATTGCCTCTATCATGTCAGAATGTACATTAGACTCAAATACAAAAACCAAGAATCAAACCACCATCCTTCAACAATTTGAGGAAAGATAGAATGCCTACACAATGACATGCATGGATTTCAGAGGATGGGCTATTTTACTTTAAGCTCCATTGAAAAAAAAAAAGAGCAGAAACATTTGGGTTTTGGGGTATATACATTAAGTTGAAGCTTTGGCACTAGGAATCAAGGCATTTTGACACATAGCATTTAACACACATTAGAAAATTGTGTAGTGTCAAGGGATAGAACCACCAGCGTTCACATGGTGTTTGTCAACTAGGCAATAAAATGTTCTATTAGATGTTTCTTCTTTGTCTAATTACTGCATAAACTGGTAGCAACTTTGAAATGAGGAGGGAGTTTTTACTCCTTTTATTTTCTGTTTAAAACAGAACAGAAAACAAACTGAAACATAAGCCCTGCTATACATTAACAATCTTACTTCATTTTTTTTTTTTCTGATACTGGGGATTCAGCCCAGAGTCTAGGCAAGTGCTCTACCATGGATGAGCATCCCTATCCCTATCTTAACAGTTTTAAAGAACATCAGCTATAGGAAAAAAAAAAAGCCAAGAACAGAATTTTCTTGGTGTTTACAGATACCAGATGTAACAGTGAGTGATCAGTAGAACCTCTCACAGGGCTTTGTGGTATTACCGAGCAGAAGCTATTTTGTAATTACTGGCAGTTAACAGAGATGCAGAATTCTTTGCCAGATATTTTAGGAAATCATACAGATAGCTCATACAGATAGTAATGCAAGGTTCTTCTCATCAAAGAGAGCATAGGCCAACTTGATCAAATTCTTACAAATAATCTCAATAGGTGTGGGGCTCCATAAACCCGGGACACTGGCACATTAGGGTGGGCCAAAAGGATTTTGGCATACTGGGGCCTCTCTCATTTGTAGAGCAGCTAAGTGCCCAATATCACATTGAAATACTCTTATTCCTGCCACAGCTTTATATACTGCTTACTCCTTATAGTTGACATTTTCCTGTGATTTCTTACAAATTTTAGAATGGCACCTATGTCTTAGCAGGGAGTTGAAACTGCTGCTTCTGCCTGGTTACTAAGTCCCATTCCTCAACAAGCCAAGGTTGTAATTCTTCAGGAATCTTCACTTTAACTTCCATTCTATTGTTAAATGTCTGTTCACTTTCCACAGTGGGATTTCCTTGCCCCCCCCCCTTTTTTTGCTGGGGGTAGGATGCTGGAGAGCTTTGCTGGTACTGCCACCATCTCCATTTCCAGGAGTCTTCTGTCCTTCTTTCTTGTCTTCCTCATGGATTCTGAAGGGGGGTTTTATACAGAGTGCCCCTACCCCCATCTTCCTTGGAGAGTTGGCTCAAGATTCTTTGTGAACGAGCTGTCTTTTTTCTTGAGGAGGCACCTTTCACCATACGTCTCTGCATATTGCTTTGAGTTGGTTTTTTGAAGTTGTCTTCTGCAGGTTGTTGTCCATGAGTTTGAAAATCCCTCTTTCTAGAATGCATTCAACCCTGTTTTTATTCCAAATGACAATCTTCCTTCTTTCCCTTCCAAGAACTCCTAATGATTTTCCAGATGGACTCTTACAGATCTTCTGGGATGATCTGGAAGGATGAAGTGGGAGATACAACCCCAGGTTCTGTAGTCAGGGATGGTTCTGCAATAAGGATCAGATTTCCTGATCCTTACTTATGGCAGACTTAGCTTTTCTGAGGATGACCTGAAATGAGAATCCAGTTGTTTCTAGCAGCTGCCATGTGATCACTACTCTGCCCCCAGCTGCCACAGTCACTACCATTCTTTAGCTGAATGACTCATCTCTGCAACCTCTCTACTTTGGCCTCATACAAGATAACAAATTCCCACTGTGACTTATACACATTTGATCCAGAAGTTTGTTAACTTTCATCTAAAAGCATTCTTTCTTTCCAATTCTAGATGTTACACATTTAATACATAGGTGTGTTTTCAGAACAATGTGTAATTATTTTGTGCTCTTTACACAAATGATTTCGTATCAAGCAACTTTCTTTTTTTTTGCTTGACATTTAATTTGGGGAATTTTTGCCATGTTGATATACTGTAGGCATTACACAATATTCCACTGTATGATGATAGCACAGTTTATTTACCCATGCACTTACTGATGGGCATTAATGTTAAAATTTCCACTATTACAGATGGTACTTCAGTAAATATTTTGTTCAATGATGCCATGTGAACATATGTGAGTTTCTTCAGTTCTGTACTGTCCAATATTGTAGCCAATAGACACATGTGATTATGTGAAATAAAATTAGTGGAAATTTAAAAATTGGTCATTGCTTGCATTAGTCACATTTTAAGTGCTCAATAGTTACAGATTATTATTGGACAGCATAGGTGTGGACAATTTCTGTCTTTGTGGAAAGTTCTTTTGGATAGTGCTCCTCTGGGACAGTGCTGCTCAATATTTTTTCACAACATAGCACACACAGGAAATTATACAATTTGTACAGTTCCCCGAGATGAATAACAAGGCTTGATCAAGGCAGGAGAATACTGGCTCAGGGACTCTGGCTGCCCGAGGCCATTCTCAGTTGCCCCAAGGTGTGAGAGTTCCATGATATCTCCGTGGTAACTCATTTACTGTGCACCACTAAGTCTACACTTAACCTTAGAATGTGTATCTAGAAGTGGTGTTGCTGGTCCATAGTACATACACACATTGTTTCCAAAGTAGTTTTAATTGTCCATTCCTGTGGCCTTGGGAGCTCTTAGTAGTGGGAGACTCTATTTTTGCCAATGTGATGGATGTGAATTAATTAATATGCCATTACTTTAATTTGCATTTCCCTTGTTTTTTTGTGAGGTTGAACATTATTTCACTAATGTTATTTCTTTCTGAGAATTTCCTGTTCAGATTCTTTGTCTATTTTTGCATCACCTATTTATCATTTTAATTAACTTGAATTATTTATATTTTTTGGATACTAGCTCACTTGTTAGTTATATTAACACAACCATTTATTTTGGTCAGTAACTCACCTTCTAACTTTGTTTATGATATATGCCATGGCACCAAAGTTTAATTTTATTATTATCATCAAGATTATTGAGCTGGGTGCATGTCTATAGTCCCCGCTACTGGAGGCTGAGGTAGAAAAAGATTCCTAGAACCCAGGAGTTTGAGACCAACTTCAGCAACATAGCAAGACCTGATCTCAACAAAGCAAACACACAACACAAACAAGATTATCAAGCTTTTCCTCTGTGTTTGAGCTATAAATATTTCCTTATGTAATAAAGATATTCTCTTACATTTTCTTCTAAAGGTTTTCCAGTTCTACTTTCACATAGAGGAATTTCATTTCTTATATTAAGAATTAATTTTTAAATTTTTAAAAGTCAAAAAAGTTCCCATTCTATAATGTTTGTAAAATGTATATTCCATAAATATATTTTCTTAAAAATAAATAATCTTTGGAAGTGTCTAAAACCTCTAGTTTTTAAAAAAAATTTTTTTAGTTGTTGATAAACCCTTATTATTATTTTTTATTTATATGTGGTGCTGAGAATCAAACCCATGCTTCACACATGCCAGGAAAGTGCATTACCACTGAGACCCAGCCCCAGCCCCTAAAACCTCTAGTTTTACATTTCTATTAGGAATACAGTGTGGATTATTTTATTTTATTTTTCACTTTACACTGGGGTGGTTAAATGTTTGTCATCTTGTATATTTGTACTCAACTTTTTTTCTCTAGTTTGAATTACCAAGGCCAAAGGTCACTGACTCTCCCCTTCTGTTATCTGGGTTGTCTCTGTCTTCCAGCATACCCTACTTTGAAACTAGTGCTGCCAATGGGACAAACATAAGTCAGGCGATTGAGATGCTCCTGGACCTGATAATGAAGCGAATGGAACGGTGTGTGGACAAGTCCTGGATTCCTGAAGGAGTGGTGCGATCCAATGGCCACACCACTACAGATCCATTAAATGAAGAAAAGAAGGGGACATGTGGTTGTTGAAAACTCAAGTGTGTGGCACCATATTTCAGATGGCCCGTGTATGTGACCTTCCCTATGGCTGACACAAGGCACAGTGAGATTAATAGGCTTGTGTACAAACTGCTTCTCTCCATCTCCCTTAGACCTACTAACTAAGCATCCAGTCTTTAATTTGTTGCAGCTTTGTAAACATTTAAGATTCAGCCTAAGAGTTAGGAAAAATATTTCACAGAGCCAAAAGTGCCTTTTACAGCCTTAGCCCATGAGAGTAAATCATTCAAGAATTCAAGAATTGGTAACCACAGAAGAGTGTATTACAAGGAAAATACCACCTGCCTTAATGCAAATAGACCTAGAGTCTCACATTAAGATCTTAGGTATAGTTATGAAATAATCACAGTTTTGAATCCAAATTTACAAACTCCTACCATAGGTGACCTTCTAAAATCGCCATTTTAACCACTTGAATGTTAAATAAGAATATAAATACACATCAGATTAGTGTCTTTGAGCATTAATTCGAGGTAAGCATTCCCTTTAATATGAATAGAGGGCAAATCATGGCAGAATCTATAGATCCTGGATAAACTGGATTGATGATAAACTGATCGTGACTGTAGACTCATCATGATTTTTTGTTGGTTGGAAAAGGGTTGGGGTTCGAGGCAGAGGTGGCTTAATTAGTATGAGCAAGTAAAGCTCGGTCTTGCCAAGATCATGTATTCTGCTGTATTGCCAAAGTGTCTTCATACCAAATTAAAGGTGGTTTTAAAATATACTTCATGGAAATAGCTTATAAAGTTCAAAGGTATTTCATTTTGAGGAAAATTCTTATTTATTAAAGCGGTTTAAATATTGTAGATTAAAATTTCTAGAGAGCTTAGTTGTTGTTTAGAAGAAATATCACTTATTATAATTTAAATAAAAATAAATGTATTTTGTGGCAGCAAATATTTGGCAGAACTGTAACTAGAAAAATACAAGTAGGAAGAAAAAATTACTTTCCAATAAGTTTCATCTGGCCTTTTATTGAGCACTTACCATGTTTTTTGTTTTTGGCTCCTGTCTTTTTACCACTCCTGTAACAAACCTAACCATGATACTAAGATTTTACATATTTCTATTCTTGAAATGAAGGCTTCTTTTAAATACCAAATAAGTCATTCAAGCCTCCGCATTTGAACAGTATTCTAATAAGGAAGATATCCAGATGTTTCAAGGGCAGGGCCATAATCATACAGCAGTGCCTTCTAAAGGTGCCATAAGACTTCAGTGGAGTGTGCCTTAATTAAGCAGTTATATATCAGGGCACATTTTATGTGGTCTATTTGTATAATTAAAAGTAAGACAAGGTTTCAGTTTTCAAGAATCAGATGTATAAGTAGCTACAAATTCTATTGGCCTTAAACACAGCACACAGTCAAATGTATGCATAACAGTGCACACTCAAGAACCACCTTTATTAATTAAATAACCAGTATTCTCTTTGAAAATCATTTGTTTAAATTTGATATCAAAGTACCATATTTTTGTGTGTCAATGTATTTTTCTATTTACAATCCCGTGTAAAAGTAAAGCATATCTTCAGTGAACCTTATGCTAACTAAGCGATAATAAAAGAGTGATCTAATCTGTCAAGTTTGTGTGTGACCATAACTTCATTTCTCATCACAATATTTCCAAACACAAAAAGGTTGTCATGCTAAGGGACAGATTCCATTAGATGCTCATTATGGTCCAGTAAAATAACATTCTGGAAAAAATAATTCAAAATATTATAATCTCTGGGGCTGGGGATGTGGCTCAAGGGGTAGCGCGCTCGCCTGGCATGCGTGCGGCCTGGGTTCGATCCTCAGCACCACATACCAACAAAGATGTTGTGTCCACCGAGAACTAAAAAATAAATATTAAAAATTCTCTCTCTCTCTCTCCTCTCTCATTCTCTTAAAAAATTCTCTCTCTCTCTCACTCTCTTAAATAAAATAAAATAAAATAAAAGTTAATATTATTAAAAAATATTATAATCTCATATTTATTGAGCACCTATATTGTAAAAAGTGTTGTGCTAGGCAACTCAGATAAACAAAACAAGGATGGTTAAGGCTTGAATTAAGATCGGAACTGAGAGACAATGGAAGAGACAATGGGAAGGGTATATTTACTAACTGGATGAGGAGGAAATGTGTAGAGAGGCGGCCAATATGACCTTATTTCCTATCACTGTTCTTATCACTCACATTTTTCTGGTACATAAGCTTCCTTGGATCAGTGAGTATGTTCCTGCCTCAGAGCGCTTGCGATTTTTGTTCCTGCTGTCTCGAATGCTAGTCTTCCATGTTATCTGTGTGGCTTCCTTTTCTACCCTTTTAGACTGTTCATATGTCACCTGGTCCAGAAGGACTTTACAGACAACTTTATGTAAAATAGCAGTCACTCCCTTTCATAGCCCCAACCAAACTGTCATTCTCTGACTCATTATCCTGCTTGCTTTTCTTAATTTCACTCACAGCTACTCAATATATTTATGTTTCTACCCATTCACTAAGATATAAGCTCCACAAGGACAGAGACGGATAGTTTGTCAAAATTGTGTTGCCATCACCTAGAAATGGACCTGGTATATAACTGGTATTCAAATGTTTGTCAATTGAGCAAAGAACTTAAGAGGTAGGAGGATCAAGTGAAAGAGTTTTTAAAACAGGAGTCACTATTGATGTTAAAAGATACTGGAGTAAAATTTGAAAACAAAAACGGCATAAAAATGTTTAGAAAGGCTCATATCTAATAGGTTTGTATTGATTCATTATAAGAAATTAGGAAATTTGAGAAGTACATTCTTATCCTGTGACATATCAAGATGGCTAACAATCTAAGAAATGTTCAATAAGGAATATTTTGTTTTGCATTTTTATAAATGCGATAGTTGTATTTTCCAGGTCTTTTTTGACAGTGGGTGACTATATAACTAGAACATGTTTCCATTATAAATTACTTAGATAATGCTGGATAAAATTTAAAGAACCTATCTTAAATGTATAATTTCTCAATAAGGTAAGTGATGCCCCAAGACTATCTTTTTCTCCTCAAAAAAGACAACAGAGGCAACTTAAACCAACTTGATGCTGAACGTGGTTTGCTTTGGGTTTGTTTTTGCCAGTATCAGTAGTTGAGATGCTTGGTCTTAACAGCTATGTACTGTTTGAATCTGTTAGAAGTAGGGTGCTGAAACTGAGAATTCTCTTTCCCAAATACACAGCCAGGATTTGGTCTATGTCCTTAGTTTCCTGTGATAGCTTATAACCATAAGTCTGCTCTTTACAAGGTTTGAGATTCAAGTTTATATGATATAATTTTTTTAGGAAAAATAAACTAAAAATTAACATTGAAAAACTCGACTCTCTGTGGAATGAATACTTAGTAAAAGCAATCAAATTTTTTTCAGAAGAAACATTTCTACATAGACTTTGTTAAAATCCTGAAGAAAACACCCAACTATGGTTGAGCTACAATTTCAAATTACAATCCATTCCTTCCTAACCCTTACTCCAATCACAAATAAGGCCAAGAGGAATTGGCCTTTAAGAACTTCAAATAATGTATTCAAAAGGAGACCACAAAGTACAAATGTTTTAAAATAATTACAAACACTAAAGAAATGAAAAATCTGGGTGAAGAAGACAATATTAAAGATGTTGGACTGAGTTAAGTCCTAATAAAAAAAAATTCCAGAATGAAAACTATTGAAGATAGCTGAGTTTTCCATTAATGATAAAAGACACACGCCCTCAGACTCAGGAATCATATGTGCCAAAACAGGCTGAACGAAAAGAAACAATATTGCCAAGATTTCATAACCATTAGTTAGATGTGGAATACATTTTTCTCCTCTTCCTTTTGGGTTTAATTATACTAGTTCTGAAAGAAAAGAAAAACTTGTGTGGCTGGTTACTCGCCCATTCAAACTAATGTGAATCACTGAGTATGATCATAGTCTGAAGGGAAGAGTTTCAGAGGAAGCCATAGGGTATGGGACTAAGAACATATGAAAGATATGGCCAACGACACCAGAGATAAAAGGAGGCTGCTCGTGGGGGTAGGAAGGGTAGGGCAGTTCTTGTTGAAGTAGCAAAATAAAACGGAGATGGAAAGAAACGGTGTAAAGAGGCCAGGAACACTGGGGAGGCTCTTCTTTAATTGTCCATGAGGATAGGAGAAGGAGATTCAAGAAAAGCAAAATAATTTTCCATCTCTTGGTTTACTATTAAGTGTGACTCATGCCCATGAGGGGTAACAGACATCGGCGAGATGTTGAAAAGGCTGAACCGCATGTTCATCAGTGTTATAAAGAAGGAGTACAGAGACACAAACATACACGTTTGTTACACCTGCAAAGTCTGGGGCAGAAATCAGGGCGGACAGTGAAATACGAGTTCTTAGAGACAGCCCAATGTGTACAGAGAACTTTGGGCAAAACACAATAAAGAAAAAACATAAGACACGCGTAAACGCCAAGAAAAATTAGGCGTTGTGACAGAGATTGAAGGACGGCACAGAGCCACGTCCGGCTTTCCCAGTTTGATCGAGGGTGCAGTTCTGCGCCTGCGCCAAACGACGCGCTTTTGCTTGCGTGGCCGCGAGGAGGCGCAGTCGTGTTCGGATAGCATCCCAGGGGCGCTCAGACACTAGCCTTTTCCGGGTCGGAGGCGTGGACGAGAATCACTTCCTGTGACGCTGCGCGTCACTTCCTCCTCAGCTCGCCGTTGGGTCAGTGGGGACCCACGCGGCCTCAACATGCGTATCGAGAAGTGTTATTTCTGTTCAGGGCCCATCTACCCCGGCCACGGCATGATGTTCGTCCGCAATGATTGCAAGGTGAGGCGGCCGAGGCAAGCGTCTGCCCAGCCGCGCTCCCGCGGCCCCAGAACGCGTCCCCTCGGCTCCGGGTTTTGAGGAACCTGCGGGGTGTGGTCTGGGTTCTCCGCGCTGCTCTGGCGAGAGAGCCGGCCGCCTATTCGGCTTCTCTGTCCTCAGTCCAGCTTGGAGAATTGCTCCTTGCTGTTGTCGCGAGCGGAGCTTTCCACCAAGGCCATCTTGGGCGGGTTAGCTGCGCTGGGATTGAGGACCGATCCTAACCAGCATCAACGGGGATCCCGGGGCGTCTGTTGGGGCTGTTTGATCGTTATTGGGTCAGGGCCAATTCCTGAAGCCAGTAAACTGTTGAACTCATGTCTCATCAAACATATGCGAAGGACCGTGTCCCTAGGGACGAACAAGAGATGGGACTCTCCATAGTGCGTAGAGACTGATGGAAATGTTGTATATGCTAAATAGGAAAGTTAGGTAGAGTTACTGGAGGTGAGTTGTGGAGGGTCATGTATAGAGAAGGTTGGAATTGGAAGTGACATGTATACCGGATTTTGAATACTGCATAAGAAACGAGAGGAGTCGGGCATGGTAGCATATGACTGTAATCCCAGCGACCTGGGAGGCACAGGTAGTGTAGAGGGCAGCCTCAGCAACTTCGCAAGGCCCTGCCTCAAAATTTTTAAAAAAGGACTGGGCAAGTTACCCATGTGGAGAAAGGAGAGGGCATTCTAGATTGAAGGAAAGTTAAAAGTTTGAGCAAAGATAAGGAACAGAGCTATTATATTTCTGAGGAAGTGGTTGGATTGTAAATGATAGAGGCTTGGGACTACAGATACGGAAATAAGCCTGTGAACATAAACATAGACATGCCTAGTTGTGAATGACTTTGTGAATGATAAATTAATTTTCCCTCTTGTATCAGAATGAACCTTATTTCTCCAGTTCCTAGAATTGAACTTGTCTTACATTTGTGTCTGAATTACTAGACACCTGTTAAATATACAGATTCCTGGTTTTCATAACCTCTATGGAGTTGGAAACTTTGTCGAAGAAGGGAAGAGGATGTGAAAGGCGATTTTTGACATAAAATTGTAGATCCTACTATATGACTTTATACCTCTGTTATAGACCAGAGGTGTTAACCTTATTAAATTAAGAGCAAGGGATCCTGCTGGAGGATAGGGACCAAACCTCCGTGGGAACTTAAAGCATGTAGAAGATTTTGAATACTTCCTGGTAGGAACACAGAAATTTATAAAAACAAAAAGATTGCAAGATTGGGGTCTCATTCCCAGTGGGCAATGTGGTTTGTAGATGATCTGGTCATCAGGATCTCATGATTTTTATCCAGTAGTGCTTCTCAGCTGGATATTGGAATTGTAACAACTTCATGAGAACTGTTGAGCTGGGTTTTGATTTGATAGACACAGTGGAAGTTCAGGGTGATGAGGAAGTCTATGTTGCTATCAAAGACAGTGTTGAATGGCCAGGAGTTAGTTTGGTCCGGAGGAAGACCAGTAGACCCAGAACAGAGTTGATTATGGGAATGATTGGAGGTAGAGGCCCTGAAGCACTGACAAAGAAGAAATTTCTCATCGTTTTTATGTTGATGATTCCTGAATCTGTATCTTCTCAGCTCTATATCTGAATTTTCCATTGGGTGGGGAAGTTCTGCATGTATCTCAGTGGATCTACTGAAAAAGAAATTCTTACTGCCTCAACTCTTTTTGCTTTTTGAATTAATACCACCCTCTCTTCTTAAGGTAGTTTTGTTAGAGAGTCATTGAATTTTTCATCTTTTGTCTTTACTTTTTCCAAGTCCTATCCATTTTGCCTCTGCAAGAATAATGATGTCTTAACCTTCTTTCTGTCCTTCCAATTTGAACTTGGTATGTGTTACCTGTATAGCCTTCTAACTAGTCTTTCAGCTTTTATGGTCTTTGTTCATGAGACTCTTTTTTAAAAAAGAATTTTTTAATTTGTAGGTGGACACAATACGGTTATTTTATTTATATGTGGTGCTGAGGATCGAACCCAGTGCCTCATGTGTGCTAGGCAAGCGATCTACCAGTGAGCTATAACGCCAGACTTCATGAAGTCTTTGATAGTCACTTCTCCTCTCACTCTTCTTAGGAGGCTTCACAGGGCAAAGTTAGTGCTATTGCTCTGTATTTTCCCATACTTACATACACTGTTAATGAGGGCTTAATAAATGTTGGTTGGATTAGTGGACAAAGAAAGGTTGGAACAGTGTTAGGCCAGGGTAGTTTATGAATCATTTATTGGTATGTTGAAGACTGAAAATGGTAAGGGGCTAGATGAAAAGGAAATGTGAGCCTGTGAAGCTTTGGCTTATACATAGTCCATCCATGGCCTACCCAGCATAGATTTAACCACTTCCTAATGTATTTTTTTATTACTTTATACGTTATTTATATAGTTTTAAAATCTCATTGTTTATTTCTTGGTCTGATCTCAAATCTTTTTGTTTGCAAAGTAAGACTCACATTGTTAGATTAAACTTCTTAAGATAGGGCACTATGTTTTAATTATTCTGATATCTCTACCAGCTAGTAGAACCTCAGGCTTGCAGGTGGTCCTTATTTGCTAATTGAATCCTATCCTATCTCCAGTGACTCCAATCTCTTCAAATACTTCATTCTGTTATTCAGATAATACCTATTAGATGTGGAGTCAAGTAGACTTCTTATAGGCTCTGTTTGGAGTTGAGAAGACCCAGAACAAGTTCAAACCCATCATTATCTAGATTTGAGAAATGAGGATTCGCTTAGGGCTTATCTATTGGGTATTAAATGTTGGAAACTTTTATTTAAAAGGTGATATTATTTGAGCTGAAAGTACTAAAATACAGTTTACTGATAACAGTTTCCTGGTGGGTTACTCTAGGAGCTTGTAGTAGTTCTCATGTTTTTTAGTTGATTTGAAATTAACCAAATGTTGTCGTTCGGTTTTTTTAAGAGGGCTCTCTAGGTTTGTGTATAGATTGGTTTAAATTGGTATTGAAGGGAAAGTTTCTTACTGTGTGTAGTGACCTGCTTGAAGTTCCCTATAGAACAATGTATATAAAGTGAGCAATATTAAGATTTGTGATATACACACAGGCTTACTTAAATTACTTATACTGTTCTTTTAACATATTTAATTGTGTCACATCTTCTATGTAAGAGACTTCAAGTTAATCAGGATCCATAAGCTCAAAGAATTACTTTTAATATTTCCTCTTCTAACATACACAAATTGAATTGTATTCTATAATACTGCAAAGTAACAAAATAATGCAATTTAGACTTATAAAAACAGGGACACATTGAAGCATCATTAAGTTATAACTTAACTATTAATTAAAGGATCAGATCTTTGGGAATGAAGGTGGAAAATCAAAGTAAAAACTCTTATTATTAGATCTGTCAATACATTCTTTAGAATTAGACAATCTATTGTTGGTTTGAAATTTGGTGGTTTTATCCAGATGAAAAGATTTCAATCAAAGGAGATTTCAGAATGATTGTTTGAAACTTTTGCCCCCATTGGAATAAATAGAACCTTAATTTTGAGAATTATCCTGAATTGAGAAGGGACTTAAAATAGTTTTTCTTAAAACTGTTTCCTTTATTCAAGATCATTGTAAGGTATTATTTTTTATTATTTGATAACAGTGATTAGTAGCTTTTATTTATATTTTCAGGCCCCTATCCTTTAGTTGGGGTAATGTTTAACAGTTACAAACGAGTTCTGTTTTCATTTATTCTCATATGTCTCTCACATTTCTAAATGGTTTAAGTAGAAAGAATTATGAGTGGAAACCGTTGTCATTTCTCAGACTTTATAATTTTTTTTGTTTTACAGGGGTAACATCTTATGATAGGACAATTTTTTTTTTTTTTTAAAGAGAGAGTGAGAGAGGAGAGAGAGAGAGAGGATTTTTTATTTATTTTTTTAGTTTTTGGCGCACACGACATCTTTGTTGGTATGTGGTGCTGAGGATCGAACCCGGGCCGCACGCATGCCAGGCGAGCGCGCTACCACTTGAGCCACATCCCCAGCCCGATAGGACAATTTTTAACGTTGACCTTTTTTAATATTTTTTAATTTACTTTTCTTATAGGTATTCAGATTCTGTAAATCCAAATGTCATAAGAACTTTAAAAAGAAGCGTAATCCTCGAAAGGTCAGGTGGACTAAAGCATTCCGGAAAGCAGCTGGCAAAGAGCTTACAGTGGTGAGTATAGTTAGCTGTTAATATGATTTTTACATTTTCCAAAATTTAGTTTGGGGGGAGGGTTTATGTATCTAATTAACCATAACAGGGGTTCTTATAACATGATTGTATTTCATTATATTTGGTTATAATCTTATTCTCCCATGATCCTAAAAATCATCATTCTGTAGACTTTTGAAAAAGAAAAAATCACCAGTTTTATAGAAGTTGTTTCTTATCCTCACAAGACTATTTTTTAGCTCTCAAAAAACAAAGGAAAACTATGTAAGTGGATTGAGGTAAAATTGGAAATTGTTGTTCAATGATTTTTTGGGGGGGTTATTTTATTTGTTCTTTTTAGATATACATGACAGTAGAGTGTATTTTGACATATTATACATACATGGAGTATAACTTATTCTGATTACAATCCCATTCTTGTGGTTGAACATGATGTGGAGTTACACTGGTCATGTGTTCATACATCAGCATAGGAAATTTATGTCTTGATTGATTCTACTGTCTTTCCTATTCCCATCTTTCTCCCTTCCCTTCATTCCCTTTTGTCCAATATAATAAACTTATGTTCTTCCCTCCCCCTCCCTCTTATTGTGTTTTAGCATCTGCATATCAGAACATTGGCCTTCGTTTTTTTGTGGGGGGATTGACTTATTTCACTTAGTGTGATTGTCTCCATTTCCATTCATTTACCAGCAAATGCCTTAATTTCATTCTTCTTTATGATTGAGTAATATTCCATTATGTGTATGTTCCACATTTTCTTAATCTATCCATCTGTTGAAGGGCACCTATGTTGGTTCCATAGCTTAGCTATTGTGAACTGAATTGCTGTAAACATTGATGTGGCTGTGTCACTGTAGTATGCTGATGTTAAGTCCTTTGGGTATATACTGATGAGTGGGATAACTGGGTCAAATGATGGTTCCATTCCAAGTTTTCTGAGGAATCTCTATACTGTTTTTCACAGTGTTGTACTAGTTTGTAGTCCCACAAGCAGTGCATGAGTGTACCTTTTTTCCAACATCCTCACCAACATTTATTGTGACTTGTATTCTTCATAATTGCCATTCTGACTACAGTGAGGTGGAGTCTTAGTGTAGTTTTGCATTTCTCTAATTGCTAGAGATGTTGAACATTTTTTTCATATATTTGTTAACCATTCATATTTCTCTTTCTGTAAAGTGTCTGTTCAGTTCCTTGCCCATTTATTGATTGGGTTATTTGTTTTATGGTGTTAAATTTTTTGAGTTCTTTATATATCCTGGAAATTGAGGCTGTATAGGTGGCAAAGATTTTCTCCTGTTCTGTAGGCTCTCCATGTCAATTGTTTCCTTTGCTGTAAAGAAGCTTTTTAGTTTGATACCATCTCATTTATTGTTTCTTGATTTTACTTGTTGCACTTTAGGAGTCTTGTTGAGGAAGCTTGTTCCTAAACCGACACAATGGAGAGTTGGGGGTACCTTTTCTTCTAGTAGGCATATGGCCTCTAATGCCTAGGTCCTTGATCCACTTTGAGTTGAATTTTGTGCATGGTGAGAGATAGGGCCTTAATTTCATTTTGCTATATTTGAATTTCCAATTTTCCCAGCACCATATGTTAAAGAAGCTATCTTTTCCCTAAGGTTCTTTTATGGCGCCTTTGTCTAGTATGAGATAACTGTATTTATGTGGGTTTAGTTTTCATGTCCATTTTGGTGCCAATACTATGCTGTTTTTTGTTACGATATCTCTGCATTATAATTTAAGGTCTGGTATTGTGATGCCTCCTGGTTCACTTTTCTTGATGAGGATTGCTTTGGCTATTCTGGGCTTATTTTTTTTCCAAATGAATTTCATGATTACTTTTTCTGTGAAGAATGTCATTGGAATTTTAGTAGGAATTGCATTAAATTGTATAGCGCTTTTGGTAGTATGGACGTTTTGACAATATTAATTCTGCCTATCCAAGAACATGGGAGATCATTTTATCTTACAAAGGTCTTCTTCAATTTCTTTCTTCAGTGTTCTGCAGTTTTCATTGTCAAGGTCTTTTGCGTCTTATTAGATTGATTCCCAAGTATTTTATTTTTTATTGAAGCTATTGTGAATGGTATGGTTTTCCTAATTTCTCTTCAGTTGATTCATCATTGAGGTATAGGAACACAATTGGTTTATGCTATTAAAGGATTTGAGAGGAAACTAGGAGATTAAAGGATTCTTGAATGGCAGTTCAAGATGAGGTTTGTAATAACACTCATTTGTCAGTTTCTGATTGTTAGTAGTTTTGGTATTAAGAGGAATAGTGGGAAGTCTAGAATGAGATTTCATTGGATGTATCACACTGATCATATTGATGTTATTGAGTTGATAAAAGGATCTCTTAATGCTTGTTCCCTGTAAAGGGAGACAGTGAAGGCTATAGTATGGGCTGCTTTGAGGGAAAAAGAATTTTAAACTGTCCCTTCTTCCATGGCCTCTTCTTCCTTCAGAACCCCAAACCTTTTCCCCTCTGCGCTATTTAAGGGTGGTATCTACAAACATTTGGCATGAATCCCTTTTCTGGCTTCCCAGAAACAGTGTTTTTCAGTGAACATGAAATAGTATTAGATAGGATGCAAGTGCAGTCATAATTATTGTCACAAAAATAATGTTCAGTATGAATAAGAAGCAGCAAAGCACCTCAAATGCAAGTGATACTCGCTGCGTTACTTAGTGCCTTGCTTTTGCTAAGGCTGGCTTTGAACTTATGATCATCCTGCTTCAGCCTCCTGAGCCACTGGGATTACAGACATGCACCACTGTGCCTGGCTATTTGACTCTTTTGATCTATGAATAATGGCAGCTTCATATGATTCAATATATTACCAAAGTTTATGTATACCTTTATACCATCATTGTTCAGTGCCCCTCTTTAGATGGGGGTAGTATTCTCCACTCCTCTCTCTTTGAGGCTCATCTGTATATATATAGAGAGGTGAACATCTTATAAATGGAGGTATAAAAAGGAGAAAAAGATTGAAAACCCATATTCTCTGGGATCACACTGGTGGGGGAAGGTAAATCTTAATATGTGTCCCCTCAGAACTTTCGAAAAAGAAGAATGTTTTAAGAAATGCTTCCTTTTTACTTCTTTTACCAGCACTGTGTTTCTTTTTTCAGGATAACTCATTTGAATTTGAAAAACGTAGAAATGAACCTGTCAAATACCAGCGAGAACTATGGAATAAAACTAGTAAGTCACAGGGGAATACAAAGAATATTCAGGAGAGACTGGTTTAGGGTGTTACTATAACTTTAAATGTCAGTTTGTTCTTTAAATATTAGGTCTATAATTTTTATTGCTTTGCTTTTAAATGTTTTCATTCTTTTTTTCATGGTTGTATTTATATATTTAATTATGAGCTATTTGAATTCCTTTACAGAGTTGGCTGAGGTTCCATTATAAAAATAATATAAAATTAAATTTGAAGGGCCCACACAGAGGTGTCAAAAACATATAAAACTCTGAAAAAAATAGAGAAGGAAAAATAATCTTCAGTTGAGTGTGGCACAGATAAAATATACATAAAACTTCAATGTACCTTACCACTTTAGATCATTTAGTTTAGGACTATAAACTGTATTTTGAAGACATTATAAAGTTTAATACTTAAAAAAAAACCCACCAGACTGGGGATGTAGCTTAGTGGTAGATTGCTTTCCTAGCATACTTAAGGCCTGGCTTTCATTTTCAAAATGGAAAAAGAAAAAAAGTACAGCACTTAAAGTGATCATTACAAATTTTTCTAAGATAACTTGTAAGTATTTGACTTAGGTAAAAATGAAACTATAGATTTTACTGAAATTTAAAATAATACCTAGTCTTCCCCACTCTCCACCCTCAAGAAGTAGGCAGACTTTTAATGAAAAAAGTCCTATGTGTGATAAACTTAGTCTCTTGAGAGAGCTTGTAGATTCCACTGTTCATGCATATCAAGGTCACACATAGTCTTTGCCCTCTTTATTGAGTACTCATTAGATAGTAATTGGTTCAGGTATTATAACAGAGTCTCATTCCTAGCCCCACTATTAATACCTCTGTAAATTCTGTAAGAAGCAGTGTTTCATTGATTTTTTTTTTTTTTTCTGTACAGATTCTGTTATTCTTTTGCACTGGGATTCTAAAGATAGACTTTTGAAAAAGAGCTGCTGGGTAGACAGTATGAAAGTCTAAAAATTGTTTCTTATACAGTAAAAATTATCAGTAGTGTTCCAGAAAAATATAGTATACTCTTCTAAGGAATTTGTTCATTCCTAGTTACTCCCCATTTTTCATATATATATGACTAATCAGAATTGAGATGTATTATACATGTAAAATTCATATTGGATTGTGAAGACTTAGTATGAAAACAGAGATCAAATATTTGATTAATAATTTTTTATGTTGCTGTACATGTTGAAAATGACAGTTTTTTTGGATATGTTGAGCTAAACAAGATTTATCCTTTTATTTCCACCTGTGTCTTTTTCCTTTTTTTTTAAATACAGCTACTGGACAATTTAAAATTACATATGTATTTTGTTTTATTGGATAGTACTGATATACATTTTGGATTATAATTGAACTCATTTTCTTGATAGCCATGACTCCCGTAGACATTTTTCAAAACAGTTGGATTATGGTGGTTGAGAATGTAGCAATATTGATTGGTTCATTTTACCAGTATTTGTCATGACCACACCATATCCCAGGCACTTGAAGAAAAAATTTTCATGACTAGAAATGTGCTGTCTTTTGTCTATGGAGATTACAAACCAAGAATGGGAAAAGTTATCAATAATCCAAGCTCTCTGTGTGATAAAATTTGAAAAGCACTGGACTGGTTTAAATATAAGAAAAGTTTAAAAGCAAAGGCTTTGCAAAAAAATTAGAGAAGGTTGACAGTGATGTCAACTAAAAGTATATTCCTTTTTTAGCTTTTTCAGTAAGGATTGTTTTTGCAGTGGATTTTTTTTCACTTAAATTAATCTGTAAATCAATAATAAATGTTCATTAAAGCACTTGTTGATTATAATATATTGCTTAAATGTACACGTGTTTTCTGATTTTATGAATTTTTTTGTAGTTGATGCAATGAAGAGAGTTGAAGAGATCAAACAGAAACGCCAAGCTAAATTTATAATGAACAGGTATGAATATTTGTGTAGAGTAACTCCAGAAAAAATGATCACTAGTAGATATCTAGAAGCATTATTATCTTTTGAGACTTTTTATTTTGACATGACTTTAGATCTGCAAAAAACTTTGACGGATAGTATTAAAGAACTGTCATATATTCTGATAGCATTTTCTCATATTTACTTAATCTTTGATACTATATGGTAAGTTGAAGATGTAATGCCCTTTTTTTCCTGAGTATTCTTTAATAAGAATATTCTCTTCCATAAACAGTGTAATTATTAAAATCAGGGAGTAAACATTAATGCAAAACTATTATTATATCATCTGTAGACCCTGTTTTAATTTCACTAGTTGTTCTCATAGTGTCCTTCATAGTAACAGAAAAATCCTGGATCATGCATTGCATTTAGTTGTCATATCTCTTTCATCTCCTTTAATCTGGATAGTTTTTTATCTTTTGTTTGTTTTAATATTACATTGATACTTTTGAAGAGTATAAATTGTTATATTATGGAACATTCCCTCCACCTTAAAAAATGTTTTTTTAGTGTATTTTAGTTACACATAGTAGTAGGGTTCATTTTGACATAATCATATATGCATGGAATATAATTTGTTCCATTTTAGTCCCCAGTGCTTCATCTTTTCCTTTCTTTCTCCCTCCCTGTCCCTATTTCCCCTTTTTTCTACTCTACTGGTCTTCTATTTATTCACTGTTTTTTCTTTATTTTATGCTCTATAGATACAAATAGAGGTGGAATTCATTGTGGTATATTCATACACACAACATAATTTTGTCAGTTGCATTCCACATTTTTTCCTTTTTCTCATCCCTCTTCTTTCCGCCTCAATCCCCTTCCTCTACTCCACTGATCTCCCTTCTATTTTCTTGGGTAAACCCCTCCTCCTTTTCCCACTTACTTTGCTCTAGCTTGTGTAAGAGAAACATTCGATCTTTAACTTTCTGAGTCTGGCTTATTTTACTCAGCATGATGTTATTCAGTTTCATTTATTTACCAGTAAATGCCATAATTTTAATTCTTCATTATGGCTGAATAAAACTCCATTGTGTGTATATACTGTATTTTTTTTATCCATTATCTTTTTGTGGGCATCTGGGGTGGTCCCCTATCTTGACTGTTGTGAATTGTCATTGATGTGACTATATTAGTATAGTATGCTTACTTTAGTTCTTTGGGGAAATACCAAGAAATGCTATAGCTGGGTCACATGGTGATTCTTCCTAGTCTTTGAGGAATCTCTGAACTGCTTTCCAAAGTGATTATACTAATTTGCAGTTTTACCAACACTGTATGACCATACCTCATCAGCATTTATTTTTTTGTATTCTTGGTAGTTGCTGTACTGATTGGAGTGAGAAGAAATCTCAGTGTAGTTTTCTTTTGCCATTCCTCTGATTGCCAGTAATAGTGAACATTTTTTCATGTATTTTTTGACCATTTGTGTTTTTTCTTTTGAGAAATGTCTGTTTAGCCCTTTTGCCCATTTATTGATTGGGTTATTTGGGTTTTTTTGGTTTGCTGTTTTATGGCTAACAAGAAGTTCTAAGCTTCTAATTAGCTTCTAAGAGCTAATTCTCTGCATTAACCCAATATTAGCTCTTTCTCTGGAGCAAGAACATTTGCTTTTAATCTAATCACTGTGGAAGTCTGTCAAAGCATTGAAGTTTTTAAGTTTTGTGGCTTAAAAAATGCTAAAACCTATAAGAAAGGGGCCTGAATATTTGAGAACTAGTTAGCATTTCTGTTGAACATCACTGGTGTTTGTGCTTTTTAAATTACTGAATGATTAAAGAAAATTACAACACACAGAGCTTGTTATTTATTTGAGGAGAAAGATCTAGAGATTTTAACAGATTGTTTTATATAGTAGAGTTGCCATATGTACTTAATAGAAATTGGTGTCCAAAACTTGATAATTTTTTAATCATATCTTTCATTCACTCAGTAAATGTATATTGAGCACCCATTTTGTGTCAGACCAGGCACCAGGAGGAATATAATGAATGAATAAGTGGGTAGTGTTGGATTCCTGTTTAAGCCGGCAGAAACTAGACAATAATATTTTTGAGTTTGATTTGTTGGGGGTAGAAAATGTACATCTTGAGCCAGTTGCAGTAGCATATGCCTGAAATCCTAGCAGCTTGGGAGGCTGAGACAGGAGGATTGCAAGTTCAAAGCTAGCCTCTGCAACAGTTGGGGGTGGCGCTAAGCAATCAATGAGACCCTGTCTTTAAATAAAATACAAAATAGAGCTGGGGATGTGGCTTAGTGGCCAAGTTCCCCTGAGTTCACTTCCCGGTACCAAAAAAAGATGTACATCTCTAAGTGTTTAATAAGTGACTTTACCTTTAAATTTGGGAATAGATGCAAGGTAGATGGCAAAGTTCATTGCTTACCACCTCAGAATAATTTGAAAGACCCTGATAGACTATTCATATGCTCCTTCTGGGTGATGGGACTAGGGGAAGAAGCAAAGGGAGAGAACAGAAAAGTAATCATCTAATTTGCATTTCTTATCAGTATGGCTTATTTAATGAAATTTAGTAGCAATACTATTAATTATTGTTTCTTAAAGAAGTTTTTAGTAACTGAAGTTTGGCTTTGATATGTTTTATCCTAGATTGAAGAAAAATAAAGAGCTACAGAAAGTTCAGGACATTAAAGAAGTCAAGCAAAACATCCATCTTATCCGAGCCCCTCTTGCAGGTCAGTACTATATTGCATGGGAGTTCTCTGTTTTTTGTATAGAGATGAAGTGTATATTTTTGTGGTCTATGTAATTGAGTACTTTCTTAGGGTATTTTTAAACACTTAAATATTATTTATTGTACATTTATGATATGATTTTATTTATAAAAATATAATTTATTAAGCCAGAGGCTGAGATAGGAGGGTCCACTTGTTAATTTTGAGACCAGCCTGGACAACATAATGAGTCCATATTAAAAAAAAAAAAAAAAAAAAAAATTCAGTTTTTCTGTTTTGGCCAGTCTGTTGCATATGGTGTTTCTTTTTCCTCTTCATAATATCCTGTCTTGCATACAATATTTTTCCCATGTTAAAGTGATCTGAGTAGTAATTTCATAGAATATTTTTGCCTCACACCTGTTTTGATTATTAGTGGTTCTCAAACTTTGGTGCATATTGGAATGACTTGGAGGAACTTATAAATGTAAAGTCCCAGGCTGTTAGTAGATCTCCATGTGATGTTGATACTAAAAGCTGAGGGCTGCTTTTTTGTTTTAAAACCTTGTCTTTGTTATTTATTGTATTTTACTGGTAGTCACTGTTTTGGGTGGTTATTTGTGTGCATAGTATTGAGGTGCATACTCAGCTGGCACCAAGTATATATTTTTTTTCTAAAAATTTACTTATGTAGGTTATGTAAAGAGAGAAATTTTGCCTAAGTCTTATTAATAAAGGGCAAATTCTGAAACTGCATGTAGATTTGTGTAAAAGTCCTACTTAGATTATATTTGTACTAAATTCTATTTAAACAAAGTAGATAAAATTTGTTTTCAATGTACTCCCAGAACAACAGAAATGAGCCACAGTAACTTTATTTTTAAAAAGGGGTTTTACTGAGGGTGAAATGCAAAATGTCTGTAGATGCTTATTACTTTATGCATTTATAAGATCTAAAATCTGTAAAAGTTCAGCTATTACTCTTAAATTTCTTAGAATTGGTTAATATTGTAAAGCACATAGGATCCTTTATAAAGTATAAAGGATCACATTGAATTAATTATGTTTTTTATTATTTATTTAAAGGCAAAGGAAAACAGCTGGAAGAAAAAATGGTACAGCAGTTACAACAGGATGTGGACATGGAGGATGTTTCTTAAAAATCTTGCTCTATAATCATTTCTATGTGTACATTTGAAAATCTCCTTTGGAGACTTAGAATTTCATTCTAAATAATTAATTTTTATATAAGGTCACTGAAGTGAAAGGTGATTACAAATACTATTCTTCTACATTGCTATCTGCAAAGCATCAGATTATGGATGTTAGATTGCACCTCATTGTAATGTCTTCATTGATAGACATGCTTATGTAAATCATGAAAATTCTGTTCATAAATGCACAAGTGGATTGTGGACAGAATGGTCATGCCTTTTGGATAATAGCACTAGGCAGCATTTATGTAATAAGTAATCACAAAAATTCATGGCCAGTGATAGGTAAAATCAAATTTTCTTTGCAGTAAAATGTTCCCTTTATTATGTTATAGAAGGGAGGATACAACAAGGAACTAACAATTTGTATGGCAATCTCAAAATCATTTAATTTTATTTTAGTATTTTCTGTTTTGATTTATTAGCCTAAAGGAACATAATGGCCAAATACCATGAAGCCTAGTTATGCTAAGCTGTTTTGACCTGGTTTACCTGTTCTTGGCAGGTAGTTGTGAGTGTTTGTGAGGAGAGCTGACTAATCTTTACTTGAAATGGCACTATATTATTTCTGCTTTAGAGAATACTCAGTTCTAATTTGTGATTCCTGTTAGAGCAAGCTCCCTCCCTCCTCCCCCTGATGTAGAAGCAAAGAAATCCTACTGTCTTAAAATTTTTTGCGGAGTTTTCTTTCTTTTTAAAAACAGGTTCTTAATTGTTATGGAATATAGAATTTATGGGTATAACATCTGCCCATTATTTGTACATAAAATAAAAACATTTTTAGTGTGTGCCTATATATTATTTAAAGATACTAAAAAAAGTATGAGGTATTTTTACTTGGAAGAAAATAACTTTCTTTACACATACTACTGTGTTAGGAAATATAGTTAATTAAAGAGAAATATATGCTTAGTATTTTGTGTTTCTGTACTTTTATATTATTATATTATTATTAAGTGTGTTAAGGATATTGAATAATAGGTTATCTTTTTTCAGGGAAGAAATTAGAATACATTACAGATACTTAGGGTAACAAAGTGATGGCTAATTTTTAATTTTAGTGTCAGGTAGTAAAAAATTAATCAGTCTCTGGACTAACTGTTAGAAGACCCGAATTCCAATGTGGTTTTGCCTTTGTGTTTTTATTTATAATAAAAATATGGCATATTTGTAAACAACATTATTGATGTGAAAATTATAGGTGAGGAAAGGTATTTCTTGATGTTTTCCTATATACTGTATTTGTTTTAATATGAGCATGTTTAAAATTACATACTGTTAGGAAGCAACTTTTCTACCTTCCTATGTAGGGAGGAAGCTGCTGTTGCTTTGAGACAATCAGTTTTGGAAATTGGTTGAATTGAAGAACTGATGTACTTTGGTTTAGCATCCTGACAGTTCTCTGCATCATCAGGATTTCACAGTATTTTGAGAACCCAGATCTCATTCTAAACTATATGGATTTACATGCCACAGTTCTGTCTCTCCTTTTCTCTGAGTTTGGTTGGATCACTGAGAAGAGTTGGCTAACCCTTTAAAAACATGGCTTATGATTGCATGGTATGATACTTTTAGACTGCTGCTATTTCAGCTTATCTGGCTGAGACCTCTGCTGAGCAGTTAGCATAACACAAAAGTATCAAATTTTCTCGACACTTCCTACACAGAACTTTTATTTTTTTTATTTTTTTTTTTTTTTGACATTAAAAATTCGAAATATATATGCCATTCGAAATTCATGATGAAATATATATCATCCACAGATCCAAAAATATTTATTTTACTGAACATGGATTTTTTTTTTTTTTTTTTTTTTCTTTTTTTTTTTTTATTGGTCGTTCATAACATTACATAGTTCTTAATACATCATATTACACGGTTTGATTCAAGTGGATTATGAACTCCCGCTTTTACCCCGTATACAAATTGCCCTACACAGAACTTTTATATTCTTTATTTGTTTAAGAAAATATAGGATTGGAATCATGGGAAGGGATATCCTTCCTACATTCCTTCTGATGCTTTTAAGAATGTAGAAAGAAAACTTCCATGTTAAAACAATTTCTTGAAAATAGAAATCTTGGCTGGTAGCACACGTGCCTAGCATGTATGAGGCACTGGGTTCAATTCTTAGCACCGCATATAAATAAATAAAGGTCTATCAACAATTAAAAAAATATTTAAAAAAAATAGAAATCTTAAGAAGGTGTTTATCTAGTAGATAGGAATTCAAGAAGGGCTGGTCCACTTCACAATATCCCATAAAGCAGATATCGTGATTTTCATTTTGTTGATGAAAAAATTTGAGGTCTTCACCACACAGCTAAAAAGATGGAGAAGATAGGGACTTGTGTTCATATAAGTCTGTTTACAGAGTTGCTCTGCTATACGTGGAAAGGACTTATTCAGTCTCACATGATTGCTAACAGAAGACTCTGCAAGTTATTTGAGTAACATTTAACTTGATTTTGACTTAGTTTCTTTATCTGAAAAATATAATAATGGGCCCAACCTTAGGACTGTAAGAATTAAATTAGGAAATGTACTTCAAGCCACCACCATAGTAAATTAGTTAAAATATTAGCTTCTACACCTATTGTGTGAAATCACAGTAGCAGTTGACTTTGACTCAGGACAGAGGTGGAGGTATTAGGGTTTGGGATAGCTGTGGTTAAATTGAGTATGGTGTACTTAATCCCAATGTCAATTTTAGTCTTTAAATTAGCCAGAAAATTAAATTTCTATGAAGAGCATCTTGTTTCCCATTCTTTGAAGAGTGGGAGAGGGAGTACATTTCTGGTTCCTCTTAGTAATTTAAAAAGATGAATATCCATAATTTTAGGGGGTGATTTAAGTAATATAAGGGATATTCTTCCTCCCTCCCTGTCCTTAAGCATGTTTTAAAAGGAGATCTGGGAAAAGGCATCAGTTTACTCTTTCATAGATTGTGTCAATTCTAATATGAATGAGGACTACTTTGTAAAAGTTAACATAGTAGCTTGCTGAATTAAGTGTATTCAAAGATAAGGGGGAAAATCAATATTAACTCATTTTGTATCATCCCAGATGTGGAATACCTATAAAAACTTCAATACAGTATATGATGTACAATATGTAATTACATAATGATTATTAGTGTTAATATATGTAAGCTCTAGATTATAACTTCCTATCTATTTTAATGTACCTGTGTCAGTATCATTGAGATATTCAAAGAATTGCAAACGTGGGCCTTGTTGGGTTAAAAAAAAAACAACTTGGTTTCCAATGCTCTGAAGGAGTTTTCTGAAGTCTGTGTTCCTTTATTAACATATAGCAAGTGACCTACAAATTTTACCTTGCTTGTCTTTATGCTGAGTGTATCAGTCAGCTTCTTGTTGATTTGAATCATTTTTTACATCCGTTGGTGAAATGTTTAAAGAGAGAAATGACTCTTATGCCTTCTGGTGCCATGGGGTAAACCTCTGAATTAAGCTGTTACAAGTGAACACTCTCCGTAGGGTTTTAATGTTTAGTTTATCCTTTGAAGTTATCAGGGGTTGGAGTTAAAGCTTCTGCCACATGATCTTCCCTGGAGTACTGGTTGCCTATTCTCTTTTTCTAGCCTTCCAGTGATTCTGTGGCACCCTATAATCCTGCTAATAAATTTCTTTTTGCCAAAGTTTACAACCCAAAATCTTGACTGATAGACATCCCCTCTTTAGGAAAGCTAGGCAACCCATTTCTATGGTAATCATCCAGCACATGGGGACTGTCTTATCCCAGACACATTAAGGTACCAAGATGGAAAGTGCTCAATAAATGTTGACTAAATGAAAAATGAGGGTGTACTCAGTTTACTTCAATCTATTTTATAAATAATAACTTGAAAGACATAAGGAATAAGTTATAGTAGACACTAAAAGGGAAGCAACCTGTGTGACTGACTTGCCTGCATTGTTGGAAAGGCTTGCTGAGGGAGAACAGTTTGAGCCTTGGGTTGCATATCTGCTTTGTTTATTAAATCTATGTCTAATGGGGATAGTCTGAAGCTATATTTCTGTTACTGTCTGGAGCATTCAAGGAATCCTAGGAAAGACAGCATGAAGTGTTTTTGGTACATTACTTTTTTTTTCTTGTTTTTAAAGAGAGAGAGAATTTTTTAATATTTATTTTTTAGTTTTCGATGGACACAACATCTTTGTTTGTATGTGGTGCTGAGTATCGAACCCGGGCCGCACACATGCCAGGCGAGCGCGCTACCGCTTGAGCCACATCCCCAGCCCCTTGGCACATTTCTTAACATTTGTCTGAATCTTGATTTGTTATCAGAATAGTCCCTTATTTCAGGAGTAAGAGTCTAAAAATAGAAATAAAGAAAACTAGTTTGGGGGAAATCTCAGATATTACCAAAACGTATAGACTGGTCCTTTTGTATTGTTTTTTCCAATTGATGCAAAATATTTATTCAAGTTAGTTATTTTATGAAGTGTTTTTTCCCCTCAACAGACTTGTGATAACCACATCTTTTAAATCTGTAAATAATGTTATCAAAATAATCTTTGAAATCTCACAAAAATTTATATTTTACAATCCACCCTGAATATCAAGGCTGCAAGAATAATACAACATTTCCTATATCCAAATATTTTCAGCTATACCCAAAAAGGAAAAAGAAAACAAAAACAGAAAAACTACATATGTTTTGTTAAGGGCTAAAGTTACCTGAGCAGCCAAAAATAAAATAAAATATCCAAATTATTAGCATTAATTTAATACAATTATAACATCAATAGTCACTTTGTCATTTGATAGGGGTGAGTGCCCCAAGGGCTGGTAGTAGAAGCTGTTGCTGCAGACCAGTGTCTCCTCCTCTCTGCATTTCTGCACTGCCAGCTCCCATCTGTGCATTGCCCCATATGTACTGTGTGTCTGTATTTAAAAAATCTTTCCCACCACACAAACTTCTATTAAGCAGGCAACAGGGAAGAACACAACACAAGCTAAACAAGCCAACTGCTCTTTCTTTGGGATATGATTATTTCCCTTGTGCATGAAATATTCAACAACATAAGAAAAGGAAAAGAACAATTTCTTTTGTATATTTCCTAAACACACAAGCTGAGTTTACAAAGTCAGATTAACTGTGAGCATTTATATGCCTACTTCCAGGCATCATCATCTGGTGTTTCACTACTACTCGTTTCTGTGTCTGAGTCCTCAAACTCTGCTTTATAAGTGCTTCTCCAAGGGGAGAATAGGTTGGAACAGGACTCTGCAAGAAGCCATTCTTTCTGAAGCCATTTCTTCTCAGCTGCTCTGTCTTCATGTGGAACTCTTGGCTCATCCTCTGTGAGAGGAAGCAATTCTCATTTTCAGGATATTCTTGCTATCCCATTGATTTCAATAATGTGTGCTCTGCTTCCAGAGAGTGTGAAAGGACCACCCCTTTCTACTACAGGGAGAGAGAGATCATTCTGAAGACAGCCTTCCTCCCCATTTTCCTTTGGTTCAGGTGTGCTGTTGTCCTCCAAATCCTCCAGCTTGTCACAGTCTCTGTTCTCTGCAAAGTCTCCATTTCATCCTTCAGAGTCTTTAGGAATTCACTCTTCCTGTCAGTGGTTTGGCTGGTCAACTTAGAGGAGAGGAGCTGATCTCAATTGGAGGGGTAATGCTGGAGGGACTCTCTTTGGGAGAGCTGAGAACTGCGCCACCAGCCAGTACCACTGGTTTGGTAACAGAAATTGGATTGGTAAATGACTCCCGGCCAGAGGAAAGAGATCCTGATTTGTGTTCCATTCTGCTAGATTTCCATGCATTGGGCTTGGAGAGGTGGTGCAGGCTTAGGAACCAAGTTCTTATAGACACTTGGAACCATAGTTGATGATTTGTTCCCATTTTCATGGTGAGATCCTGGTGAGGTGAATGCAGCAGAGAAGACAGCAGCAGGATCCTCTTTGGAAACTTTTTTGATAACTAGAATCTTGGAGGGTTGCTTGGCAATAGGTGGGTTTTCCCACACTCCAGAAGGGGTCCCAATAGGTCTGCATGGCTGATTCTGTTTGCCAGCTTCTGGATTCAAAGAAGGAAAGTCTTCCTCTTCAAACTGCAACTTTTCTACCTTGTCTTCTTTCTTTTCTTCCCTAATCTCTGTAGGTGGCTTTTCTTGAAAGGCACAGCCTTTCTGGAATGAAAACTGCCATTCCAGTGTTGATGGTTCCCTGTGCCACCTCCTCTACACTGGTTCATGCCATCATGACCTCAGGAAGAACTATGCCAACCAGATAGGTTCCCTGTGATTCCAGCATATGTTCCCTTAGAGACACCAAAGTCCACAGAATCATGGGGGAAGAGGGAGGGCTGATGCCAGGAATCTCCTGTAGTTCGTGGGGGCCCATTGTTAAAAAAAGCCATCAGAGGAATTGTGTCAACAATGGCTCACCTCGGGGCAGGTGCTCTCCATGTTTTTCAAAGGCGGATGTAGGTGACTTAGCTGACTGTGGTGTTGAGAAATTTAGCCAAGCAGGAACAAAGTCATACTGCACCATTTAGGTCCAGTGTCTCTTTTCAGCAAGGTGAGGCATCCAACCTCATGGCCAGGATCCCAGAGTGTAACCTCTGTGGTCCTGTTTTCCGAACTCCTTGAAGCTATCAGCTGGTTCTCTCATGAGGTCTTCCTGTTAAAAAGGTGCTTAAGCAGTCTGCCAGCAGCATGCCTTGTGATGAAGCACAAAGAAGCCTGGCTCTGGGTGGCTCACTTTCTGAGTCTCTTTAATTGCTCATCCTAAACTACCTAGTTCCTGACTCGATTCCAAAGGGGGAAGGGGAAAGAGGAAGGGTGGCAGGGGAACATAAAAAGTATTTGTTACATTTAAAAAAGGGGGTAAGGGGAAAGAGCTATGTCTATGTTCACCTCATTCAACTTCTTGAGTAATGGCACTATGATGTTGCTTAAATAGGTAATACATGGACATTTGCACAGTGAGTGGGAACTGTTCATAACAAGGTCATAGCTATACAGACAGGTGGCCTCAGGTCTGCGCAAGTAATGTCATCAAGGTGATAGACAAAAAATAATAATAATAACATTAGAGCGAGTGCCTGCAAGCTAGGCGAACCTGCAACCCACGGGCGGTTCAGGTCCAGCAACCTGCCGAGTGAGAGAACAGCTATGAGCGCCTGCAGGGAACGCGGACAGGACCCACAAGTAGGACAGGGCCGGCAGCTTGCTGAAGGGCAGGCCCGTCCCCTCCCCCAGTGTCTGCAAGGTAGGCGGGACCCTGACCAGCGGCGGATGGCCCCAGCGGCCTGCTGAGGGGTGGAACCGGCCCCTCCCCCAGTGCCTGCAAGCTAGGCGAACCTGCAACCCACGGGCGGTTCAGGTCCAGCAACCTGCCGAGTGAGAGAACAGCTACACGAGCCTGCAGGGAACGCGGTCAGGACCCACAAGTAGGACAGGGCCGGCGGCTTGCTGAAGGGCAGGCCCGTCCCCTCCCCCAGGGTCTGCAAGGTAGGCAGGGCTGTGACCACGGGCCAAGCGGCCTACTGAGGGGTGGAACCAGCCCCTCCCCCAGTGCCTGCAAGCTAAGCGAAACTTCGACCCATCGGGAGGTCAGGCCCAGCAACCTGCGGAGTGACAGAGGTGCCCCTCGTGCCTGCTGGGTAGGCGGACCTTTGACCGACCAGCAGAGCAGACCTAGGGCCTGCCAGCGTAACAGACGGATCACACAAATTGGAGGAGGATCACAGCCACTACCTGCCCTGCAAGGTGATCTTTCAACCATACAAGAGCAATATAAATAAATAGAGGGAAAATTTCAAAAACACAACAGTTTCACCAAGCAGAAAGAAACCCCAGCAGTATGAAAAGACAAGGAAAGAAAGGACCACAGGCAATGCAGGTCAACTCAACTTTAGAAGAGGTAATAGGTGCAACAGATGGAATGTCAGATAGAGAGGTCAGGATATACATGCTTCAGATGATCTGGAGTCTCAAGGAAGACATGAGACAGCAAAATCAGATAATGAAAGACCACATTGACAAACAAATCCAGGAAGTAAAAGATCAATTTCACAGGGAGATAGAGGTAATAAAAAACAAACAAATAGAAATCCTAGAAATGCAGGAAACAATAAACCAACTTAAAAACTCAATTGAGAATACTACCAGCAGAGTAGATCACCTAGAAGAGAGAACATCAGACAATGAAGACAAAGTATTTCAACTGGAAAAGAACATAGACAGTTCAGCAAGTCTGCTAAGAAACCATGAGCAGAACATCCAAGAATTATGGGACAATATCAAAAGACCAAATTTAAGAGTCATTGGGATACAGGAAGGCACAGAGCTCCATACCAAAGGAATAAACAGTCTATTCAGTGAAATAATATGAGAAAACTTCCCAGACTTGAAGAATGAGACAGAATCCCAAATCCTAGAAGCCTACAGGACGCCGAATGTGCAAAATCATAAGAGATCCACACCTAGACACATTATAATGAAGATGTCCAACATACAGAATAAGGAGAGAATTTTAAAAGCTGCAAGAGAAAGAAAGCAGATTACATTTAGGGGTAAACCAATCAGGATAACAGCTGATCTCTCAACACAGACTCTGAAAGCTAGAAGACCCTGGAATAACATATTTCAAACACTGAAAGAAAATGGGTTCCAACCAAGAATCGTGTATCCGGCAAAATTAAGCTTCAGGATAGAAGATGAAATTAAAACCTTCCACGATAAACAAAAGTTAAAAGAATTCACAGCTAGAAAACCATCTCTTCAAAAAATCCTTGGCAAAACATTACAGGAAGAGGAAATGGAAAATAACATTGAAAACCAACAATGGGAGGTAGGACAGTAAAGGGGGGAAAGTAGTCAAAGAGGATAACAAATCAGGTTTAGTAACATCAATAAACAAATATGGATAGAAGAACAAACCATATCTCAATAATAACCCTAAATGTTAATGGCTTAAACTCACCAATTAAGAGACACAGGCTAGTAGAATGGATCACAAAACAAGACCCAACAATATGCTGCCTACAGGAGACGCATCTGATAGGAAAAGATATTCATAGACTGAAGGTGAAAGGTTGGGAAAAATCATACCACTCATATGGACTGCGGAAACAAGCAGGAGTGTCCATACTCATATCTAATAAAATAGATTTCAAGCCAAAGTTAATCAAAAGGGATAAAGAAGGACACTTCATACTGCTCAAGGGAACCATACACCAACAAGACATAACAATCATAAATATATATGCCCCAAATAATGGTGCAGCTGTGTTCATCAAGCAAACTCTTCTCAAGTTCAAGAGTCTAATAGACCAACATACAATAATCATGGGAGACTTCAACTCACCTCTCTCACCACTCGACAGATCTACCAAACAAAAGTTAAATAAGGAAACTATAGAACTCAACAACACAATCAACAACCTAGACTTAATTGACATATATAGACTATACCACCCAACATCAAGTAGTTACACTTTTTTCTCAGCAGCACATGGAACCTTCTCAAAAATAGACCATATATTATGTCACAGGGCAACTCTTAGACAATATAAAGGGGTAGAGATAATACCATGCATCTTATCTGATCATAATGGAATGAAACTGAAAATCAATGATAAAAGAAGGAAGGAAAAATCAAGCATCACTTGGAGAATGAACAATAGGTTGCTGAATGATCAATGGGTTTTAGAAGACATCAAGGAGGAAATTAAAAACTTCCTAGAGTCAAATGAAAACACAGACACAACATATCGGAATCTATGGGACACATTGAAAGCAGTTCTAAGAGGAAAATTCATTGCTTGGAGTTCATTCCTCAAAAAAAGAAAAAACCAACAAATAAATGATCTCATACTTCATCTCAAAATCCTAGAAAAAGAAGAGCAAAACAATAGCAAAAGAAGTAGAAGGCAAGAAATAATTAAAATTAGAGCTGAAATTAATGAAATCAAAACAAAAGAAACAATTGAAAAAATTGACAAAACTAAAAGTTGGTTCTTTGAAAAAATAAATAAAATTGACAGACCCTTAGCCATGGTAACGAAGAGAAGAAGAGAGAGAACCCAAATTACTAGCATACGGGATGAAAAAGGCAATATCACAACAGACACTTCAGAAATACAGAAGATAATTAGAAATTATTTTGAACCCTTATACTCCAATAAAATAGAAGATAGTGAAGGCATAGATAAATTCCTTAAGTCTTATGATCTGCCCAGATTGAGGCAGGAGGATATAGACAACCTAAACAGACCAATAACAATAGAGGAAATAGAAGAAACCATCAAAAGATTACCAACTAAGAAAAGCCCAGGACCGGATGGGTATACAGCAGAGTTTTACAAAACCTTTAAAGAGGAACTAACACCAATACTTTTCAAGCTATTTCAGGAAATAGAAAAAGAGGGAGAACTTCCAAATTCATTCTACGAAGCCAACATCACCCTGATTCCGAAACCAGACAAAGACACTTCAAAGAAAGAAAACTACAGACCAATATCTCTAATGAACCTTGATGCAAAAATCCTCAATAAAATTCTGGCGAATCGGATTCAAATACATATCAAAAAAATTATACACCATGATCAAGTAGGATTCTTCCATGGGATGCAAGGCTGGCTCAATATACGGAAATCAATTAATGTTATTCACCACATCAATAGACTTAAAAATAAGAACCATATGATCATCTCGATAGATGCAGAAAAAGCATTCGACAAAGTACAGCATCCCTTTATGTTCAAAACTCTAGAAAAATTAGGGGTAACTGGATCATACCTTAACATTGTAAAAGCAATCTATGATAAGCCACAGGCCAGCATTATTCTGAATGGAGAAAAATTGAAGGCATTCCCTCTAAGATCTGGTACAAGACAGGGATGCCCTCTCTCACCACTTCTGTTCAACATAGTCCTGGAAACACTGGCCAGAGCAATTAGACGAAAGAAATTAAAGGCATAAAAATAGGAAAAGAAGAACTTAAATTATCACTATTTGCAGATGATATGATTCTATACCTAGCAGACCCAAAAGGGTCTACAAAGAAGCTATTAGAGCTAATAAATGAATTCAGCAAAGTGGCAGGATATAAGATCAACACGCATAAATCAAAGGCATTCCTGTATATCAGCGACAAACCCTCTGAAACGGAAATGAGGACAACTACTCCATTCACAATATCCCCTGTTGAGAGCCACAGCCAAAGGGGCCCCAGCAAACTTCCAGCTGCCAGCAAACTTCCAGCTGCCGGCTGATGATTGGCTCACAGTGGCCCCAGCAACATCTAGCTGATTGGCTCCTCTGCGGTGATGTTCATTGGGCTGTTTCCCTGCCCTTCAAGCTGCCAGCTGATGATTGGCTCACAGTGGCCCCAGCAACATCTAGCTGATTGGCTCCTCTGCAGTCATGTTCATTGGGCTGTTTCCCTGCCCTTCAAGCTGCCAGCTGATGATTGGCTCACAGTGGCCCCAGCAACATCTAGCTGATTGGCTCCTCTGCGGTCATGTTCATTGGGCTGTTTCCCTGCCCTTCAGACTACGGAACTGCTCATTGGGGGACTTCTTTGGCTCCGCCCACGCGACCTAGCCAATCGGCCTCAAGAGCAGGAGGATTGGGGGAGGTGTTGGTTGGTGTGTGGAGAGGCTTGTGGAAGCCAGTGGTGGCAGTTGGGCTCTGAGGGTTTTTCCTGAGGAGCTGTTTTGTTTGGCGTTTGTAGTTTTAAAAATAAAGTTTGTTTCTTTTGACAAGTAGCTCCTGAATTGTGCCCAGCCAGACTGTGGCAATCCCCCCAAAAAATAAAATACTTGGGAATCAACCTAACAAAAGAGGTGAAAGATTTATACAATGAAAATTACAGAACCTTAAAGAAAGATATAGAAGAAGACCTTGGAAGATGGAAAAATATACCCTGCTCATGGATAGGCAGAACTAACATCATCAAAATGGCGATATTACCAAAAGTTCTCTATAAGTTCAATGCAATGCCAATCAAAATCCCAACAGCATTTCTTGTAGAAATAGATAAAAGAATCATGAAATTCATATGGAATAATAAAAGACCCAGAATAGCAAAAACAATACTAAGCAGGAAGTGTGAATCAGGCGGTATAGGGATACCAGACTTCAAACTATACTACAGAGCAATAGTAACAAAAACAGCATGGTACTGGTACCAAAACAGGCAGGTGGACCAATGGTACAGAATAGAGGACACAGTAACCAATCCACAAAACTACAACTATCTTATATTTGATAAAGGGGCTAAAAGCATGCAATGGAGGAAGGATAGCATCTTCAATAAATGGTGCTGGGAAAACTGGAAATCCATCTGCATCAAAATGAATCTGAATCCCTATCTCTTGCCATGCACAAAAGTTAACTCAAAATGGATCAAGGAGCTTGATATTAAATCAGAGACACGGCATCTGATAGAAGAAAAAGTTGGCTATGATCTACATACTGTGGGATCAGGCTCCAAATTCCTCAATAGAACACCCATAGCGCAAGAGTTAACAACTAGAATCAACAAATGGGACTTACTCAAACTAAAAAGTTTTTTCTCAGCAAAAGAAACAATAAGAGAGATAAACAGGGAGCCTACATCCTGGGAACAAATCTTTACTCCACACACTTCAGATAGAGCCCTAATAACCAGAATATATAAAGAACTCAAAAAATTAGACAATAACAAATAACCCAATCAATAAATGGGCAAAGGACCTGAACAGACACTTCTCAGAGGAGGACATACAATCAATCAATAAGTACATGAAAAAATGCTCACCATCTCTAGCAGTCAGAGAAATGCAAATCAAAACCACCCTAAGATACCATCTCACTCCAGTAAGATTGGCAGCCATTAGGAAGTCAAACAACAATAAGTGCTGGAGAGGATGCGGGGAAAAGGGCACTCTTGTTCATTGCTGGTGGGACTGCAAATTGGTGCAGCCAATTTGGAAAGCATTATGGAGATTTCTTGAAAAGCTGGGATTGGAACCACCATTTGACCCAGCTATTCCCCTTCTCGGTCTATTCCCCAAAGACCTAATAAGAGCATGCTACAGGGACACTGCTACATCGATGTTCATAGCAGCACAATTCACGATAGCAAGATTGTGGAATCAGCCTAGATGCTCTTCAATAGATGAATGGATAAAAAAAATGTGGCATTTATACACAATGGAGTATTACTCTGCATTAAAAAATGACAAAATCATAGAATTTGGAGGGAAATGGATGGCATTAGAGCAGATTATGCTAAGTGAAGCTAGTCAATCTTCAAAAAACAAATACCAAATGACTCCTTTGATATAAGGGGAGGAAACAAGGACAGGGTAGGGACGAAGAGCTTGAGACGAAGATTTACATTAACAGGGTTGAGAGGTGGGAGGGAAAGGAAGTGAGAAGGGAAATCGCATGGTAATGGAAGGCGATCCTCAGGGTTATACAAAATGACATATAAGAGGAAAGGAGGGGTAAGACAAGATAATACAAATGGAAGAAATGATTTACAGTAGAAGGGGTAGAGAGAGAAAAGGGGAGGGGAGGGGAGGGGAGGGGGATAGTAGAGAATAGGACAGACAGCAGAATGCATCAGACACTAGAAAGGCAATATGTCAATCAATGGAAGGGTAACTGATGTGATTTAGCAATCTGTATACGGGGTAAAATTGGGAGTTCATAACCCACTTGAATCAAACTGTGAAATATGATGTATCAAGAACTATGTAATGTTTTGAATGACCAACAATAAAAAAAAAAAAACATTAGAGCACTATAAAAGATCTTCTGAGTAGTCACCTCCAGTGGCAAACAACCACATGACAAAGTCCTTAAAACATAAATGTCATTATTCTTACACAACTGCTAAAAATAGTGTGCAGATATGTATTTATATTTGTCTTATACTTTATATGAAAGCTTTTTTTAAAAAAAAAATCAGGAACTTGATACACTTTTCCCTCCACTGAAGGCAAATTTCTTGGTACAAAGCTCCTAAATATATATTCTATTTCTTTGGTCTTCAATATTTATAAATTCAGAACAAGATTAAAACAAGTAGAAAGAGGGGGTTAGGAATAGTTAAGGAGAAAGTTCCAAATGAGGTTTTCTTCTCTTCAGTTTTCTGTATTTCACTTGTTTTGCATCTTCTTCAAAAATGAATTCAGATAATAGAGGGTGATATGAAGAATTTTCTACTGCTTTGGTAGAGAAGTCACTTTTTATTTTGGATCCATTTCCATCATTACTCAATCATTAACAAGGCCACATGAATCTACCAATCTTCCCTCCTTCACATGTGCACATCCTTGGGACTCCAGCCCCCAGCAGGGCACAGGGCTCTGCTCCACAGGCCTTCGAGGGTCATCAGGGGAGCCCTAGGTGATGCCCTGGAGGCGATGCCCCCCCCCCCCCCCCCCCCGCCCCCGGCAGGCGTCAGGCCCCAGTTCCCAGCATAGGGCGGGTTTCTCTGGTCCTTTTGTATTTTGAGAAACTATTTGCTTTTGGAAATCTAGCTGTTAAATATTTGTTTTGTATTCTAGTAATATGTAGTTAGATGCCCCTCTACTTCCAATGGGGCTATGTCTTGATAAACTCATCGTAAGTTGAAAATACCTTCAGTGAGAATATGTTGAACACACCTAACCTACCAAATGTTACATAGTACACCTTAGAGTATTAGTTGTTTACTTGTGATCACACGGCAGATTGGTAGCTGCTGCCCGACATCACAAGGGAATACTGAACTGCAAATTTGCTGGTCCAGGCAAAGATCAAAAGTCAGAATTGGAAGTATGGTTTCTACTCAATGCATATTGCTTTTGCACCACCCTAAGCAAACCATCTTAAGCTGAGGACTTACATGTTTGATTCATTGCCAAGCTATGGATTCTTATAGAGGAACAGCAATGAGAAATGGCATTCCAGTCTGAGTTACCCCATACAGTATTTTAGTCTACACTTGATGTCACTTACTTCTTCTGATATCAAAGAATACAGGATATTCAAGAACTAAAGACAGTCCACTTGATCAAAAGGATGTACCATTCAAAGCAGATAATGATATAAAATAATTGTTCATACTGGGTTAGACTATAGGTATTTACATTGCATGGCCATTAAATTTTTCTTCAGTATCCCCAGATTCTTCATGCTACCAAAAGAATCAGGCAACAACCTCTCAGTACCTTTTATTACACATTTGCACACGGGATATAGTGCCACCTAGTCCTAGAGTTGTGAGAATCCAATGCTGTGGTAATCATTGTGGTGAAGTACATTGCCTAGATAAAGGTACACTGGGTTCGATGTATCCCAATACGGACAACCCTTCAAGTTTGATGTGGAACGGAAGGTTAGGGAATTGAATCCTTTGACTACTGATACTAGCTAACAACTAACGGAACTTAGATCTGAGCTCTGTCAGGCTCTAATCCCTACTCTATCTTAAATAGCATCTGGCATGGTGCCTGGTACATAGTTTGTGCTTATATGTTTATTCACTCAAGGAAGAAATCTATCAGTAGAAGAAAGTCTTTTGCAGAAAGTGATATATTTTATGGAGTAGTTTTTCTTGAGACTAGAATGGATTCTTAACGGGTGTTGGGGCAGGCCCCAAACAGCTATAATTAGGCTTTCTCACTAGGGCTTCTGGTGGGCTTTATTATGATTTTAAAATTTTTTTTAAATTTATTTTTTTTAGTTGTAGATGGACACAATGCCTTTATTTTACTTATTTATTTTTTTATGTGGTGCTGAGGATCAAACCCAGTGCCTCACACATGCTAGGTGAGCACTCTACCACTAAACCACAACCCCAGCCCAATTATTTCTAATTTTTTTTTTTTTTTGGTGGTGTTAGGGATGGAACCCAGGGCCTTGTTGCATGAGAGGCAAGCCCTCTACCAACTGAGCTATATCTCCAACCCCCTATTATGTTTTTAGTATGTAGCTAAGGTCATGAATTGGTTATAGTTAGTGTATAGTCAAGATCATAAACACCCTGATTCAGTGTGTGTACTCAAGATCATAAATATTTACTTGTGAGCATGCGCCCACTTATGTAACCCACTGCCAGTGCCTTCTTTGTTTGGCCTGTATATAAAAAGGCCTGAGGAAATGGCTGGGGGTGAGACTGGCTAGGGGCTATTTCTGCCTTGGAATACTATGCCAACTGTGCCTCACATCTTCTTTCAACTGCTGGAACCCAGAACCTTGCTTTCCGGGCCTGAGCCTCACCTTCTGCCTGACACCAGGACTTCTAGGACTGACAAGTAATCATCTGTTTAAAATTGTGTGTTAATTAAGACAGCAAATTTAGCAGAATGAAGATTTTTGAAATTTGCTGTTTAAAAAAAATAAGTACACCCATGCCACTAGTTTTAGTATAACTATAGGAGGAACTGTACATTTAGCCCTGAAATGCATGCTAATCTTGTTATCCAGAGGTGACTTCTAAATTTTAACACCTGTTTTATTTATGAGAAATTTCAGTATTCATTAACTGGATTTAAAGTGTTTATGGTCTGCTAATACCTATGTGTGAGGTATTGTTTACTTCATTTAGCAACAAAATAATTAGTTATAATTGAGAAATTTGAATTAGTGGGAAGCGTATTCTTTCAGTCACAGTTGGTGTCTTTCAGGACTGTTTAAATCTAGTAGTTATTTATTGCACTTGTGCCAATCCTTAAATTCTCCAAAATTGTCACGATTACTGCCAACGAGAATTCTGTCCTCTTACTAAGGGATCAGATTCTCATGCTAACAAGCTTTCAGAGTTCATCTAAAATGAGAAGTGGGTTTTGAAGACACTTGATGTGTTGTTGGAGTCATCTTTCTAACAACTGATGTGGCAAAGAATCCTATTCTCACGATGCACAGCACACATGATAACACTTAATCCTCACTGTTAGTTAAAAGGAACTTCATAAATAGCATAGGCCCTACTGAGCAAATCTTCTCCCTTTGAATTAATGAAGTCACCACTGGAGGTTAAGCATCTGCCCTGGTCTGAAATGTGTCCCTCCAAAAGCATGTGCTGTGAACTTAATCCCCGGTGCAACAGTGTTAGAAAGGGGGAATAATAGGAGGTTGAGTGCTCCACCATCATGAATTGATGAATGCTGATCATAAAAAAGGCTTGAGGCTGAAAGTGATTGTCTACCCTCTCTCCATCATGGGATGATGCAGCAAGAATGTTCTCACCAAAGGCAACCCCTCAATCTTGGGATTCCCCAGCCTCCAGAACTGAAAGAAGTCTCCATTCTTTGTAAGTTGCCCCGTAGCACAAAATGAACTAAGACAGTATCCCAAAAACCTTGCATAGCAGCACAATTCACAATAGCTAGAATGTGAGACCAACCTAGATGCCCGTCAATAGATGAATGGATAAAAAAAATGTGGCATTTGTACACAATGGAATATTACTCAGCACTAAAAAATAACAAAATCATGGCATTTGCAGGGAAATGGATGGCATTAGAGCAGATTATGCTAAGTGAAGTTAGCCAATCCCTAAAAAACAAATGCCGAATGTCTTCTTTGATATAAGGAGGGCAACTCAAAACAGAGCAGGGAGGAAGAGCATGAGAAGAAGATCACCATTAAGCAGGCATGAAAGGTGGGAGGAAATGGGAGAGAGAAGGGGAATTGCATGGAAGATGGAAGGAGACCCTCATTGTCATACAAAATTACATAGAAGAGGATGTGAGGGGAAAGGAAAAAAAAAACAAAAAGAAATGAATTACAGTAGATGGGGTAGAGAGAGAAGATGAGAGGGGAGGAGAGGGGAGGGGAGGGGAGGGGAGGGGGATAGGAAGGGGATAGGAAAGGCAGCAGAATACAACAGACACTAGTATGGCAGTATGTATAAACGTGGATGTATAACCAATGTGATCTGTACACGTGGTAAAAATAAAAATATCATATTTCATACTTGAATGTATGAAATATGATATGTCAAGATCATTGTAATGTTTTGAGCAACTAATAAAAAATTTAAAAAACAAAAACAAACAAACAAACAAAAAACAGGCAAAGATGAGCTAGAGTAGCATTGAGTGGGGCTCAAACCTGACTGCACATTAGAATTATCTGGGGCATGTTACAATGACCAATGCCTGGGCCTTCTTCCGCAGACCAATTACATGAGAATCTCCGGGACCGGGGCCTAGGCATTGGTATTTTTAAAAAAGCTACCAGGTGATTCTGATACATTCCCAAGGTTGAGAACTATTGAACCCTAACATTTGGAATTACTTAGTTTAGGCAATTAATGCAAAGCTGTTTTCATATGATGCCTTTTCAAGAGACATTTACTAAATACTCATTTGTTTATATTATCAAGTGGCTCACCAAAATAATGAGAACATTTGTAGTATGATGCTTGGATAACGTTGACAGCAGTTACATAATTCTCCAAGTACCTAATTACTCCACTATGAGAGATAACTGGATGTTTCTTGATTTTTGAAACGAATTGGGGTACAAAGACAATCATTTCTTTTTTTTTTAATTGGAATTTGACTAATATCCTGTCTGGATCCATGTGACCTTGGAATTAAATAGTGAGGAATGCATGGTCCATTTGCCAGGATCTACATATTTTATCTTCTTTAATTGTCCCAATTATGAAAGGCCTGGCTAAGACACCTGCTTGAATCCTAAATGAGTACTTGCCATGATCTTGCCCTCCCATTAGTGCTCCTGTCATAGTGTAGCTTCTCACAAAGAATAAAGCTTGTGTAATGTCAAAGAGGCAAAGAGGATGTATGAGTGGCAGGAATTGGACTTTTTATTCTAAAAGTGTATTATACCATCGATGGGTGGACATTAGCAGAAAGATGAAATATTACTTGAAGCATTTTATTAAACTTGTTTATAATCAGATTTGTGCTTTCCCAGTGACATTGAGATTCAAGGTTCATTTATTAAACATGGACAGGTCCAGAATGTTAATGCAGGTGAGTTCTTCCATCTCATTTTGGAGGATTTCCGTTACAAAACAGATGATTTAGTCAAAGAAAATTTGTTTCTTAGTTCTGACTTTTAAAAGCATTCCAAGAAACCACTTTCTGTCTTCCTTTTTGTCCTAGGATGGAAGCAAATATGAGGGCAGTGAATAAGTATTCTAACTAACAGAATTCAAGAAGTCACCACCTCCACCCACATCTTTTCACTCTAATTGTAAATTTGGGATTCTAAAGTGTTCAGGTCTTGAACCTTGAAGTTATCCCTTCTTACCTCCCCTCTTTTCTGAAGACAGACTATATCTATAGGCTATTTATTACTTCAGGATCAACTTCAGATGTCTTTTTGGATAAGGTTAAGTTACAGAACTCTAGTAAACTGCAAGACATTTGAAATTTTAACTGCCACTTTTTCATGTATCCATTTATCCACCCAACAAATATTATTGAGCTGTTACTATGTGCCAGGCACATCTGGACCCATGGGGATATTATGGTGAACAGAATACATGGAAACCCTTCCACACATGGAGGAGGGTGGGCGAGGATGTCACGGGTGAAAGTGGACACCAATTACAAATAAACAGCACAAAAGTTGCTCAAAGTTTTAAAATTAATTAAAAAAAAGCACAAAAAAACTTTGACTGAAAAATCTTACTTAGGTAATATAGCCTAAGGAAATAATTATGTGCCCAAATATGCATATATATATATATATAGATTTCACCTTATTTTAGCACAACACTGAAAAATAGAACTGATTAAGTAAAGACTTTTTAAATAAATTATTATACATCATGTAATGGGCTACTCTGAAGCCATTAAAGAGGATGCTGCAGAAATGTTTCTAATGACATAGAAAGATTCATTAAATAAAAATTTCTGGTTTCAAATTATATGATATGTTTCTGCCACAGTCTGGCTGAGCAAAATAACCAGGAGGTGACAAGCAATTTGAAGGTTGAAGCGGGAACTGCTTTATTATGGAACAGCAGAGGTATATATACCTAACTGATTACACACAGCTTGACTCAATTGGCATCATCTAGATACAGCAGTCAGCCAATAAGGAATCCCCATCAACTTAATGGCTCGGTGGTGTTGCCTCACAAACCACTCCTCCTGGCAAACTGCCAGGCGCCATCTTGACTTGATTTGCGGTCTCCCCCTTTTTGTTTTATTAAACAACAAGTATGTGGTTTAGGGACCGTGCCTGTTTTAGGTCGTCCAATACTACATATGGTCCTTACCCGTCATTGGATGGTCTGACCTCAAATCGTCAGCCTCCTGGCTTAGGTTGGTAGTATTGTAATTGGATCTTACCCATCTTTGACTACCGGCCCAATATATTTAGCGACCATAGTGGTTTACCATAAACAACCTGCCACAAGCAGAAGGAGGAGGATACAAGATGCCACGATACCAAGCCATTGACGGCGCCAAGTAAGAAGCCCTTGGAAAACCTGTACCACCGATGACACTGTCAGCAAAGATACCCTGGTACTATTGCAATTTGTTGTATCAATAGATTAGTTCATAATGCATATAAGTGATACATAGTTCAGGTAAGTTCTGTAAGCAGCTTAAAGCAGACGAATCTATTAATATGTCTATTCCTTCTTGAAGTATTGATGCAGCAGTTTGTACAGTTTGTGGGATAGCTATCACAGAAGCTGCTGCAGCAGCAGCAGAAACAGCAACAGCTGTGATGATGGTAGCTGTGATTCCGAAGTCTCATTTGTTTTTCAGTAATACTGGAAATTCTTCTATTTTTGTCTTCACTGGCACTGGGATGAAGGTAGGAATTCTGGCAATGATGGCTAAAGAAAATTGTGTAGCATTCCAGCAGGCACTAGGAAAACAATTTTCTGAACAATTTACATTATCCTCAACAGAATTATTAGATATAATGAAAAGGAAAGGTGAAAGTAAACAAACAGATCTGTTAACCTCATTTTTTGTTCACATTTTAAAACAATCCTTGTAAATTTCTGAATTTAGGTAGATTATTTCATAGACATCAACATTTTATTAGTTTTTTTTTTGAACACCTAGAAAAACTTGTAAGCTTAATTTTAAAGACATCTTTACTTTCATCTGTTTACCCAATTTAAATTAAACTGTTTAAATCACGTGAATAAAAGATATTTGGATCCATTTTTTTAAATTTTCACGAGTGCTCCTCATGTATGATATATGGACATACGCACATACAGACATACAACACATAACACAAGTGTGCATACATAACACAATAGTAAAGGCCTTGTAGCTTTTCACAGGTGAAATCTCCATTGCAATGTTTAAAAACTCCACAGTTGATCAAAAACTAGAACTGATCAGAAAAACATTAACCTAGGTCTGTATGAGCTCAAAAAATAAAATTGAAAAAAAGCATCCTGGCTACCACCTAGGTTTGACTCTTCTTTTGATACTTCCTGTAACTTGCATATGGGTTTGAAGGTATTCCCACAAGTAAGCCTCAAGGTTTTTTACATTTGAAATAGGCCTTAATGGTGCTTATTATTCATTAACCTCCAGGTGTGGGAGAATCATTGTCGAAGATGTAAGGATAGCTAAACTGGAGTTCTGGATATCAGCTGTTATGGATTTGAGCCAAATCATCTTCTTTTTGGTCTGTAGAATGCCGAAGTCTGGCTGGGCACAATTCAGGAGCCACTTGTCAAAAGAAACTAACTTTATTTTTAGAACTACAAACGCAAGCCACTTGTCAAAAGAAACTAACTTTATTTTTAGAACTACAAACGCCAAGCAAAACAGCTCCTCAGGAAAAAAACCCTCAGAACCCAACTGCCACCACCGGCTTCTACAAGCCTCTCACCCACACAAACCTCACCACCTCCCCCAATCCTCCTGCTCTTGAGGCCGATTGGCTGGGTCGTGTGGGCGGAGCCAAAGAAGTCCCCCAATGAGCAGCTCCGTGGTCTGAAAGGGCAGGGAAACAGCCCAATGAGCAGCTCCGTGGAGGAGCCAATCAGCTAGATGTTGCTGGGGCCACTGTGAGCCAATCATCAGCCGGCAGCTGGAAGTTTGCTGGCAGCTAGAAGTTTGCTGGGGCCCCTTTGGCTGTGGCTCTCAACAGTAGAAATTGCTTTAGTTAGTCTCTCTGGAATCCAAATCGGCTGCTGTTCTCCCTGTGGAAACACACAAACAGACCCCCGACTCCAGACAATCACTGGGTCAGGACCTTTAATGATAATAAATGTAAGCTGATGCAGCTGTGGTGAAAGCTGTAAAATACCAAAGCATCTGAAGGTAAATGCTATCACCATAATTGAAAACTGGAGTTCAGCTGTTATGGATTTGAGATATTGCTAACCCTGCATTTATAAAGCTCAGAAGGCTTGAGAATGGCGGGTTGTCCTCCCCCCCACTTTTTTTTGTATAGAGCAGGGCCAATCCTGAAGTGGACCCTGGGGGGAATTTCATTTGGAGGCTCTTTTCCACCTTCTCGAGGAAGGTGGCAAGATCCTTGGTAGCCCTCTGATTCCCCGCTGGCTCCTTGCTGGCAAATTTTTATGCTCCCATCCAAAGCTAAAATGTTCAAATTTTTCATTTCATTATTTTGCCAATTTGAAGGAAGCTGTTTTCCTCAAGCGTCACTGGAAGGCCATTCTCTCTCCCTATCACTGTCCCCTGGCAACCTCAGACGGCCCCAGGAGTGTCCCGGACTCAAACTGCCATCAGGCCACACAGGGAGCAAGAGCCTGAGAGACTGTGCCTCCAGGTCAGGTAGACAGGTCCGGGCTCGGGCTTGCAGCAGTGGTGTCCTGCTCCCCGGGGGCGAGGGGCCGAGAAGGGCCGGCGGCGGCCACCACCACTGGCTGGAAAGTCCCTGCTGCGCCGCTACCAGCTTGCGCACGCAGTGGTCGCCGCGATGCACTGCTTCACGCACCCTCTGGTGACGAAAAGTGGTTAGTAGCAGCCTTTTGTTGTAACTCCTTCCCTGATAGTCCTTCCTCTTCTTCCTCTTTCTGACTAGAGTTCCTGGGCTTTTATCAACGTATGCCCTAACTGTTCTTGGTTTTACTGGGGTGCCTCCTTCCTTCAGCAATTTACTTAACACCCTTTCGGTTTGATTTTTACTAACTTCTGATCCCATATTTCTGTAACAAAGACAACACAACACACTGAGATAAAACAAAACAAAAACACACTGTATCAATTTTTTTCTGTTTTCTTGAAATGGCCATTCGTCCTCTCGCCCTATCTGTTTCCCAGGGGTGAGCAGCTTTCCTCCTGTCCTATCTATTTCTAGGGACGGGCAGCTTTTCTCCCATCCTATCTATTTCTAGGGATGGGCAGCTTTTCTCCCATCCTATCTATTTCTAGGGACGGGCAGCTTACCTTGTCACTTACTCCCGAGCGTCCCGGAGTTCCCCGTATGGGCCACCACTTGCTGCAGTCTGGCTGGACAAAATAACTGGGAGGTGACAAGGAACTTGAAGGTTGAAGCGGGAACTGCTTTATTACAGAACAGCAGAGGTATATATACCTAACTGATTACACACAGCTTGACTCAATTGGCATCATCTAGATACAGCAGTCATCCAATAAGGAATCCCCACCAACTTAATGGCTCAGTGGCATTGCCTCACAAACCACTCCTCCTGGCAAACTGCCAGGCGCCATCTTGACTTGATTTGTGGTCCCCAACATGTTTCTTTTAAAACAGTGGATTTAGTGGGAACAATTTTACCTCTGAGAGGCCATTTATCAGTGTCTGGAGATACTGTTGGTTGTTATAACTGGGTAGGGGTTGGAGCTACTGGCACCTAATGAGCATGAGCCAGGGATGCTGCTGAGCATTCTGTCATGCACAAGACAGCCCCCCACAGCAAGAAGTTATTTAGTTCAAATTGGTATTAGTGCTGGGTGTGGTGGCGCATGCCTGTAATCCCAGTGGCTTGGGAGGTCAAGATAGGAGTTCAAATCCAGCCTTAGCAATGACGAGGTGCTTACCAACTCAGTGAGACCCTGTCTGTAAATAAAATACAAAATAGGGCTGGGGATGTGGCTTAGTGGTTGAGTGCCCCTAAGTTCAATCCCCAGTTCAAAAAAAAAAAAAATTGGCATTAGTGTGAAGGTTGAAGAAACCCTACTCTGAAACAATTGCTATAGCATTAAAAGGACAAATATCTTCTGAAGAAATAGGACTGTGGTTGTTTTAAATGTTATTTTTCATGAGTTTATTAAAAAATCAGTTTCTTTTCTTTATTGGTGCATTATAATTAAACACAATAGTGGGATTCACTATGCACATTACAAAAGTTGATCAGTTTCTATTACCATACCTGCCCTTTCTCTTCTCTCCTCCCTCCCTCCATCTGCTTACTCTACTCTACTGATCTATTAATTCATTCAAATTTTCAACCAGGAAGTATTGACTTTATAATTAGAAACAATTGCAAAATCTGAGGCTAAAATCTAGACTCTGCTTGGGAGTTATGTTTTCTGGTGAGGTTCAGGCAACTTTTCCTTTCCATCCCCTCCTTGCCTGTGCACATGTAAGGGGGGGTCCGGCGGAGCGTCGGAGGGAGAGACCACACACAAGAGACTTACTCCATGCAATTGGCAAAAGGGGATTTATTGGGGATCCATTCCAGCGCGCTGGGACTCTGTGCCCACTCAAGAAGGGAGTGCAGCTCAGAGCCCAGAGCAAAGGTCAAGCAGAGCTTAAGTACACTTTTTGGAGAGGGCGGTGGGCTTTGCATATATCAGAACAAATCATCATGAGGCGTGGGGAAATTGAACAACAACTCTGAGATGTGATTGGCACATTCATTGGCGGGAACCGGCCGGGCGGCGGTGATTGGTCATTCGTAAGCGGGTTACACATTCAAACTGATTCGTTCGGGCCCTGTGAGGAACTGCACAGGGCCCTAGGCTAAACGGCCAGTAGGGCATTGTTTTAACTATCTCAGGAATCTGGGTGTAACAGAGGAACTTAATAATACCTAATCTTTTACATTCAAGCTTTCCAGCTTAGAAACTTTACCCTTTCACACATCTGGAGGCGGGTTCCTGTGAAACCATCAGTCACATGGAACCTGGGCTGTGCCTGGTTCTGGTTGGCTCTCAGAGTGTGAGCTGATGCACTTGCCGGCTTAATTATGAGCTATGTCTACCCAGGGAAGTCATCTGTTCCCTGTTTTGAATAGCATGTTCTTAGAAGCCAGAGGGGCCTCTTCCATCCTTCAGCACAGGTCCCAGAGGACTTGCAAGGCACACAGTGAATCCCTGAATTGCCGACAGCTCTACCTTGACAAATCCCATCTAGGTGCGCCTGTCTCCAGAAGAGTTAAGATACATGCAGTTCATTGTCTGCCGCAGTCTGGCTGGGCACAAGATCACGAGCCACTCACAGCTTTGTAGATTCAAACAGCAATTCTTTATTCCCGAACTCACACGGGCCCTCTACAAACACGTTCTGGGGAAATCTAAGTTCTGCCCACAAAATCCACATACTCCGCCAGGCTTTGAATCCCAAATACTTTCTGAATTCCACGAGAACTCAACGGGAACTCAGGCAGCAGGATACGCCCTATCCCCAGCAGGAATAACCTTAAACCTGGAACCGCCCTAAACCCAGATTGTTCTAAACCGGGAACGCCCTAAACCCAAGGATCGGGATACTCCCTAAAACCTAATCCGCCCTAATCCAGTAGGATCCTCCTTAGACCCGGATCCACCCTGGTCCTTGAGCAGGGTCACCTTTCTCAAACATACATGCAATGTCACTTCAAATGTCCATTTCCACGAGTCCTTCCTCTAAGCAACATGGGGTACGCTGGCAAGGAAACTTCGATGCGTCATTCCTACTTGGCAATGGCTCTTAGCAATTGTATCACTATTTGGGTTGAAATATTGTGGTATAAAAAGCTTCTGATTTAGCTGCCTCCTTTTTCTTAAAGCCCACTGTGGAAATAAATATTAGCTATAAAATAACTTTAAGGAGCCACTACATTTTTTATGTGCAGGGATCCTACAGTGACTTTATACTGGTTTGTGGTCTCTGCAGAAACTTTCTCTGATCATTTAGGATTTCCATTACTTTGAATGTGCTCATCCTATTCATCAGGGAATCAATCATTCCCATTCTCTTTGATTAAAAGTCATGTTTTCTTGGAAGGACAAAGCATTGTCAAGTGGGTAGGGCAGATCCTATGTTTTACTGGACTCCTTATTTTCTAATTAGAGCTTGCATATCCTGTGCTAGCCAGCTTCTTCAAATTAATTTACTGTTATTCTTGTAACACATCCACTTATTGGGGACCATGAACTTGTATGCTTGCCATTTGATTACATCTAATGTTCTCCCCCAAATAAAGAGGACAATTAATCCATTAGTGGATGGTTTGTTTCCAGGAGTAAGTGCCAGTTTATGATAATTTCGTCGACACTTGCAGCGCATTAATTTATTTCCCATTCAATCAGTGTTTAAATTGAACTGGGAACAGGAAGAACAAAACCCGCAGTTTTGCGTAATTATAATGGAGCAAGTGGAAATAGTCATAGGACTTCAGCATTAGAAACCTCACTGCAAAAACACAGATGGGCTAGGATATGTTGATAAAAATATGTCTAGAAATAAATCCTCTGTAAGCACTGTATTAAATTCTAAATGCCTGCTGGACACATAACTTTGCATTAATTACTTTAATTTTTTTTATTCTGTGTGTGGCTCTGAGTAGAAATCCTACATACTGAGCAAACTGGAGGCACTCCTTGTCATGCTCCATTTAACTTAAATCATTAAATGGTTCAGGAAGTTATTTCTCCCCAGACTTGTCTAGATGGTAAGTTCAATATTTAGTAGCTGTCTCTTTGTGCTTCTCTAACTTTCCCCATGCCAGTGAGTGCTGTTGAAGTATGGGTTTGCCTTGTGGGAAGATGAGCTACCTTGGAATACAGATTTTCAGGTTGGAGTTTGTCTCAAAACTGTAGATTAAGGATTGGGGTGGCTGGTTTTGCTACCTCAAAACTAATAAGCCAGAGGCTAAAAAAAAATGTTCCTCAGGCTAGGAAATTCCTGACATGTCATTTAGAGTTTCCCCTCTTCTGCTTCTTAATAAACCATTGCAAATACTGTTGAAATCTCCCCTTCCACACTGTACCCCATTTCCCTCCATCCCAAGAGAACCACTCTTGTGAAGTGGATGTTTATCCTTCTGGGCATGTCTTTGTAATTTTACTTCATTACTGCATATCCACAAATAATATATTATATTATATTTGCATGTTCTTAAACTTGTTTTTTTGGGAGGGTATCTTGACCATGGAGCCACATCCCCAGCCCTATTTTGTATTTTACTTAGAGACAGGATCTCACCTGAGTTGCTTAGCACCTCCCTTTTGCTGAGGCTGGCATTGAACTGGCGATCCTCCTGCCTCTGCCCCTTGAACCACTGGGATTATAGGCGTACACCGCTGTGCCTAGCTTAAACTTTTAAGGCATGGACTCCTACAATATCCTATTGTACACACATTTTTTTCATTAAGGATTATTGTTATATCCATGCTGTGCATATATATAGATCTACTTTATTAATTTAAGTGATACACAATATTCCAGCCTTAGACTATTTCCCAGTTTGTTATTCACAGTCCTGCTCAGGGAATTTAAACCAGTGCCTAATTTTTCAATATTGCAAGCGATCAATTAGTAAAGATGCTTTTATCAGTCATTTTTTTTTTGGGATTTGAACTTGAGGCAGACTATCAAGCCTGTACTTTTCTTACTATAAAATTATCTCAAAAGTGATATATGCTATTATATTCTAATTTAATTTGATGTAACACTTTAAGCATTAAAATTTGGTTATGTCATTTCATCTCCAGACAGGAATTATTCTACTAAATTTTTGGATAAGGAGAGTGGAGGGGCTGAGGCTGTAGCTCAGTGGTAGAGTGCCCACCTTGCACATGTGAGGCACTGGGTTCAATCCTCAACACCACATAAAAAAAAAAAATAAATAAAGATATTGTTTCCATCTACAACTAATTTTTTTTTAAAAAAGAAGAGTGGATACAGCATCTAATGCTAAGCTGTTGACTGCAGCAGCCACTAGCTATGTGGCTGCATTTGAAATGTCCAAATTATGATGTGTTTTTAGTGTAAAATGCATTACATTTTAATGGAAAGAATGTGAAATATCTCAATAAATTTTTGGTGTTGAAAAACAATATTTTGGATATGTCAGTTTAAATAAAATACATTATTAAGATTAATTTAATCCATTTTGATTTGCTAGTGTAGCTTCTAAAAAATTTAAAGTTTCATATAGGCTATTGGACAGCATTGGTAAAAGCATTATATTGGAGAGATGAAGTCTGTACTTCTGGATGCCAGGTGAGGGCAGCAGAGAGTTGCTAGAATCAGGAATCCATGTAGGAAGGACTAAAGATGTCCCACCCAAACCGAGAGGCTCAGAAAGGCAGGGTGTCAACAAAGGGGTTAGAGAGGGATGGATACAGTGAGGACCCGAGGACTAGATTCTGGCTGCTGATTGACGTGGACTGGAGCCAGGGCAATACAGAGAAGAGAGGGCTCCAATGTTGCACAGCTTTGAAGTCGCACAATTCTGTGTTTAACTCCTTAGTGTCAACTTTGGCAAGTTATTTGACTTCTATAAATCTCAATTTCCATATCTGCAAGTTGGGGATAATATCATTTTTAAATTTTTTGTTGTTTCATGTGAAGAGCTTATGTTTATTGAATATTTCCTATTATCAACTTTTTTTTAATGAGTCATTGAGAAAGCATAAGAAGGAGTCTCTTTTCCATTTGAAGTAGACCCAGGCTGCAGGTCTTACTACATGTGGGTTTAAAGTAACCCCAACTAGGCTCAACACTTCTGATCCTCTTTGCATTTTCCGGCAGATATCAGAGGTTTTCTGAGTTGGGATGGGCTACTCTGGAGTTTTACTGTCTTATTCTTTGCCAAACAAAAGCCTCAAACTGTTTTTGTTTTTCTCTCTCTAAGCTGGCTAATATATGCCTGTGTTCATCACAGAAGATGCATGGTTTTGTGCTAAGCAAGCACAAAATGCACCAATGAGATGTGGTCAGAATGCTTATCATTCCATGGAGATGGAGGAGAGGGTTTCAGTGATGGTGCTGAAAAGGAGAGGACACTATTGAGCTACTGATTATCCTGTCTTCTAAGTTCCCCAAGCTCCCTAGTTCCAATGACCTTCATTTCTACCAATGGTCTCCATCACCTACCAGCAAAGTGACATACTAAAGTTTATTATCAATAGAATTAGTTCCATTTTCTAAGACCAGAGTTCTGATTGATTTTCCTCTCAGTATCGTCCAACTTCCTACTGCATTTGGGAAGCTTACTGAGCACTCAATATGTGCAAAGATGGCTTTTTCTTCATGGGTATGGACTGTGACACTTGTTATGACTCTTGTATTGATTACCTCTGGTCCTAAGCTCAGGAGATTGAACAGCTTCTATTCCTATTTGCTCTTTGGGTAGAAGGCAGTATACACAGCTCTGTCCAGAAATTATTCCTTGATCATCTTCCCTTTCTGTAGAGTTCTAGATATAGCTCTTTGGAATGATGTTCCTTGGGAAATATTTGCAACTTAAATAAACAATTAAAAACCAATGTCCGGGCATCTGCTTATAGTAGGAATATTTGATTCTGAGGATTAACGTTGGATTACAGTTAGATTATTGAAAGAACATTTGGCATTCTAAAGAAAGCTTTCTGGTGTAGCTTTGGTTCATAGACCACAAGGCTCACACTATTTTTCAATGAGTTCTCTTGTGGGATGTGACCCATCAGGAACTTTGCAAGATAATCAAAGTGGTTCATAATGAAAACATTAAAGCATTTGTTTATCTTTGAATCATCCTTTTGTAATGTATATGTGTTGTGTATGCCTTATCATTACATAATATGTTAGTAAAGCAATGTCAGAATAATAAATAAATAAACATATTTTGAGGATGAGAAAAGTTTCTTAATGATAGGATATGCATAAACAAGGAAGTCTGTGGTCAATTACTGTAAGCATTAGTTGGAATTTATGTGATTTCTAATGACAGAAACCACCTCAAACTAGCTTGTGAGAAGAAGGCACTTACTTTCATTGTAAACTGGAAAGAGCAGGTTTGCAGCTAGCTTCAGGTATATGGGGTTCAGTGACGTTGCCGGTGTGCCTTCATTCTGTCTCGCAGAATTTTTGTAATGGGAAGGATGGTAAATAGATAGAGCCCTGATCTCCTATCCTTTCAATTTAATTCCCCACAGCAAGGTACCCTCTTCGCCTTTAGCAGAAAAGCAGAGAACACTGACTGACCTGGTGGGTCCCCTACCTAGATTTGAACCAATGGCTATGATCAGTGGGAATGGGATATTCTAATTACCTGGATTGATCATGTTCTTGGGGAAGACAGGGGATGAATTAACCCTCTGGGAACCATGCAGCAAAAGTTTCACCCAGGAAAGAGGAAGGGGACACAGGAAAGTGACATGGAACTTGTAGTCTAGATGGAATAGGACTGATTACCATGAGGAGGTCAGTATCCCAACCAAAGATGTTAAGAGCCATAGTACAGTGATTAATTTTTCCTAAAATTAAAAGTGGACACCAGAAATTGAAGTATGCTACTGGACTTCTTGATGGGCTAAGGAGAGTTGTATGGTAATGTGTGTTAAGGTAGCACTACTAAGTGTAGGTGAAAATCATTTCCAATGCCCCAATGACAGAAAGGCGGAGATGTAATAGCTCCCTCTTAAGAGCTTCTGGTCTACTTTCTCTGAGTGGATCTTAAGGTTTCTTTGGGTTACAGGCAGTCAGTCAGGGTGGTCTTGGTTTGCATCTTGACATGGTCACATATCAGCAGTGTAGATATGACCAGAAAGTCTCCAGAATCCCACTTATTCATTTGTACCTTCCTGGTCAGAATGTTGGGAAGATTAAATGAGAATACTTAGCATAGTTCTTAGTATTTAACAAGAAGGAACATATTTTATTGATGTTCCTAATGCTGGGATTTTCATTTTCAGCCAGTTTGAAATTCCTACAGTTTGGGGTCCAGGCAGGGTGGATACAACTTTGGAAACCCCACTGAGTCCCCAAATAGCCTGGCCTGTAGTAGGTGTTCAATAAATAATTGTTGAACAATGAGTGAAGGAATGGATGTCACTTATTTTGTTTCAAATCATTCCCCAGGGGCTCTATTATGAAATGCTGCTCAGACTTGCAGCTCTACCAAAGGACAAATTATTCTTTGAACCAGAAAATTATTTCTTAGTGTTTTCCCTTTAGCTTTTGGAAATGTGGACCAACATTACTGCAGGGAAGCTTTTTAGTATACTAAGATTTCAGCATTGGCTTTGTGCTGAAGTGTAGAATTTTCCACGGCTTATTTTGCTACCTTATAAAATATTTTGATCTTGTTTCCCCAAACTAGCCATGAAAGACTGAATAAGCTGTTCTCATTGACTTCTCCAAAGACCCTTTTCTACTACAGAAGGACTTAGAAATCTGACCCGGTCTGACAATGCCTGGGATACTTGAAAGAGCAACTTGGGGATAAACGTTATGGATTTTCAGGCCAACTCTGGACAACTCCTGTGACTCTCAGCGTGGAGGATGTTGCCATGGCAGACAATTACTTAAAAAGACAGGCTGTTCTTTTGGGAAACAGCAAACCAAGAGTAAAGTGGCATGCATTTCCCCACACGCTGCAGAGGGACTCATTTTCAATATCCTACATTTGGCCAAGAATATGCTATATTGGAGCGTTTGCCCACAGGCAAACCAAATAGTAACCTTCTCCAAATGCCCTCAGAACTTCCAGCCCTGGAAAGGTGTTACAGGGTCACCAGAGCTCTTATCTCAAACCCAAAACTGCAGACTGAGTGAAGACAGGGCAATGAGCCTGGAAGGGCTGGCCACCTGCCAAGAGAGCATTCCTGTCACCTTGATTTTGAGAGTAAAACAGACAAATGAAGTTGGTGACTTGAGGGCTAATTACTGACTGCATGCAAAGTCACTTTGGACTTTTCATTTAGAGATCAGAAAGATTCTACTGGGAAGATTAGACATTCCTTAGGTCTGAACGGCAAGACAGGAATTGTGTTTGAAAACAACAACTTTGCTCAACTGCTGGAGAGGAGAAAAATAAATAATAGGGCTTGTGCGTGCCGGGCAGAAAAGAAGGGCCCGAGGCTCTGGACCCAGGCTGAGAAATGGTGGGCAGATGGGGTGTAAAGTAGGGCCCCTGCTGAAAATCAGTGCAAACAATGTGCATCTCTCTGGATGACCTTCTGTGGCCACTTGGACAGACGTGAAAGGCATTACAGGCAGGTGGATGAGCCTGCCGAGGCTCCCAAGAGCAATGTGATCACGAGAAGAATGTGACCAGCCTGCCAGTCAATGCAATGTGTCTCCAAGGTGGGAAACATTTTCACCAATAAGAGAGCTGGAAAGATAGGACAGATTCTGGGCAAAGTCACTAATGAAAATACCAACAAGGCTGTCTTCACTCTTTCCTCTGCTCTCTGTCTCCCATCTCTACTTTTAGCCCTACCAGCGGGAGGCAGTGCTCACCTCCATGGGATGAATTACTCGGCTGTTGATTTGGGGGCGGGGTGAAGAAAAACATCACTAAAGAAGATAATAGTGGGCTGGGGCTGGGGCTCAGTGGTAGAGCGCTTGTTGAGCATGCGTGAGGCACTGGGTTCCATCCTAGCACCACATAAAAAGAAACAAAATAAAGATATTGTGTCCATCTACAACTTAAAAAAAAAAAAAGAAGGTAAGAGTGAAATTAACTTGTTTATAAGGATGATTTGGATTTTTTTTTATTATCAATGATATCTCAAGAAGTTATTCAGTGCATATACATGGAATGGGGCAAGTGTGATTTAGGTTATGGAAAGTTTTAGAACTAAAGAACTGTCTTCTCCAATACTATGGTTGGTGACTGTAACCAGGCATTTGTACAGAGATTGACTTTTCCAAGGGCCTTTCTATCCTTTTTTCTTTTGTGGGTGGAGCAATCCTGCCTGGTTGGTAAGGCATGCAGTATTATTCCCCTGTAATGATGAGACTGAGACCCACAAAAGCCCAACAGACATGCTTAATGCTTTGCTTGACTGGGGAGAGGAGTTAAAGACAGAGCTGGTGCTGGAACCCAGTCCTGCATCTTAGGCATTTTCATACTGTCACACAGTGATACCTCTAATTTGGTAGATGCCACCTCTCTCTTTGACCTGATCCAGTGTTTAGACAACCCAGATTTTTCAGAGAAAGGTGCTGGAGCCTTCTCAGTGGCTTGGCATTCAGGGGAGCACATGGGTGCTTGTTTGACCAGACTTGAAAAGGGGAATATTTTCTCTTTAAAAATCTTTGTTGTGTAAAAATGGAGAGCATTTGGTAGCAGCCTAGTGCAGAGATAATTAAGATAGCTTGAATCAATTGAGCTCTCGGCGGGTAGTTTTACTTCTCCAAAATTATGCTCGGAGAGTTTTAAATGACCAAGATTTCTCAAAATATTGGTAAGTAGAAAATGAACAAATCAAATTCCAATTACTTTTATAGATCTAGTATTGTAGTACTATTTTTTTGTCAAATAAGATTACATTTATCCAGGACATAAATATATAGGAGAATGGGTAAAGACAGCTATAACATTAGAATTAATGTTTTGTCTTCCCTTTATTGATATTTAACTTTTTAGCATCAAAAGATATTCATTAGATCTTATTTTCTGGGGCGAGTTTCTACGAGTAAAGCAAGCATTCTTAGTTTCTGAAGAGCTCTCCCTTTCTTTAGCCATGGGTGCTGCCCTAGGGGAACCAATGTTATGGGCTATTCACACCCAAGAAGGACCATGGTTTGGAGCATCCACTGCTGTGGGCTTTTGGGAGCTGTTTAAGAGGAATCAGTGCTCAGACTCTCCCTTTCTTTGAGACCAAGAGTTGGTTGTCATTAGGTCTTCCAGTCACAAAATGGACAGGGGGCAGGACCCTTGCTATCTTAGTCTATTTCTAAACCAGGGTTCAGATCCTTCCCCCTGCCTTGGTTTAAAGTTTCATGGGGAAGTTTCCCTTAATTGACTGGATTCTCAGAGTGGTATGGATTGTGCTTGTGAGCAGGCCCGGGCAGCCATTGGTTACAAGGACACACAGGCTACACCTGAGTCAGATGGAATTGTTTAGAACATTTCATTGAATTTGAGAACATTTGAGATAGTTAGAAAGCTTCTCAGGAGTTGAGTGCCAAATCACGGTCCAGCTGTGAAACAGGGTCTTGGAGCTGGAGAAGGGGCTCAGGGGGTAAAGCAATACAACCAACAGGATGAGAAACAGGTAGACTGGAAAAAGGGTGGGCAATTGAGTGGGAGATGGGTGGAGGTGTGTGTTCCAGGGTGAAAGAAATGAATAAAGAGAAGTTCTAGACTCTAGTCAGAATGGCAATTATCAAGAATAAAAGCAATAATAAATGTTGGTGAGGATGTGGGGAAAGAGGTACACATTGGTGCAATGGAAAGCAGTATGGAGATTCCTCAGAAAACTTGGAATGGAACCACTGTTTGACCCAGTTATCTCACTCCTCAGTGTACACCCAAAGGACTTAACATCAGCATACTACAGTGATGCAGCCACATCAATGTCTATAGCAGCTCAATTCACAATAGCTAAACTATGGAACCAACCTACGTGCCTTTCAACAGAAGAATGGATAAAGAAAATGTGGTACATATACACAGTGGAATGTTACTACTCAGTCTTAAGGAAGAATGAAATTATGTCCTTTGCTGGTAAAAGGATGGAGCTGGAGAATATGATGCTAAGTGAAATAAGCCAATCCCCAAAACCCAAAGGCTGAATGTTATCTCTGATATGGGGATGCTAATTCACAATTAGGGGGGTGATGGTGCTAGGGAAGAATAGAGGTACTTTGGATTAGACAGTGGGGAAAGCTGTTTGCTTTACCTTTTCCTTGACTGCACCAGTGTAAGAGTGTGTGTGGTGGAGCTGAGCAGATCCATCCTGAATGTCTCTGGGCCTGAGGAAAGAATAGGGTGTGGGACAGAGTTATGTGTAGCTGGAAGATCTAGCCATGAACCAAAGGGTCTTTTCTCTAAGGACATTTCCCCTATGATGCTCTTCACACTGCTCAGTAGCAGCTCATGCTTATCCCCTTGGGGAAGGACAAGGCAGTGAGAGAGAAGAAAACACCTATAATTCTTCATGAATTTTGTTTCAAAAGCTTTATCCTATATTCTAGTAGCTGAGAGAAGGAATATAGGAAGCGAATTAAGATATTGTATGTCCTTTCAATAATTGAATTTTTCATGTATATTTTTATATAATTTTATATGAATATATAGCTATGATCATATCAGACATGATTTGGTGCTTTACATACTTAAAAAGTTCTTTATGGCACCTTCATGCTTAATGGTTTAGTCATAAGAAGAATTTTTGGGGTGACTGAGACTGGGCGTGGGGCTACTAACTGCTCATATAGAGTTTAAAGCAGTCTTCCAACTTTTTTAATATTTATTTTTCAGTTGTAGTTGGACACAGTACTTTTTATTTATTTATTTATTTATTTATTTATTTATTTATTTATTTATTTATTTATTTTTATGTGGAGCTGAGGATTGAACCCAGGGCCTCGCAAGTACTAGGTGAGCGCTCTACCACTGAGCCCCAGCCCCAGTAATAGGAATATTTTTGGTCCTCTCTGGAGCAGTATCTGCTGCCTCTAATTCCTGATTCTTTTAGACATTTGATTTATTTGGTTCCTCACCAATATCTATCTTTTCACTCTTTTTAAAAAAAATCTTTATTTTTTTAAATTTTTATGTGGTGCTGAGGATCGAACCCAGCACCTCACATGTGTGAATCAAGCGCTCTACCACTGAGCTACAACCCCAGCCCCTTACTCTCTTTCTTGTTGCTGAGTGGTTAACCATTTCTCTAACAGCCTTCCATCTTCATGTGGATGGAGCTTTGGAGTTCCATCAGGGTGAGGTGTGTTTATCTGTTTTTTACTCTAAATTTTTTTGAGCCTTAGATTAAATCCCTAATGAAGCCATGTTGGGCTTTGTACCCAAGGTCACTTTATCAGAGTCTCTACTGTTAAAGTCACTTTAACAGTTCCTCCATTAGGAGGAACATGAGGAAGCCCCTGGGTCACTATTTCATAAAGGGGATCATATTGTCTCTGGTGGTGTAGGAAATAACATGAAGGTAGCACAGGAAGTGGCCCGAACACCTAGGGGTAGGAGCATGTTTTTATGTAACTGGAATTCTAGCAAAGGCAATTTCCTGTGACTGATAAAGCATATGTTCCAGCAACCCACACCTGCATGAGTCCCTTCCAAAGGCCTAGGAGTAGCAATCAGCAAAATTGGTTTCATAATTTTACATCTCTCTTCAGAATCCCACTAAACCATAGAAACTTCAGAGTCTACAAAACCTGGACCCACTCCTATAGTCCAAGGCTGGCACAGCACCTTTGTGATGCCATCAGTGTCCTGGAAATTATGTATTATTAAAGCATTTGGGCTCAATTTAAGGCAAAAGAGAGCTTTAAAAGGTTTTCAGAGGTCACTTTGCATGGTCTACCTCATATATGTTTTCACAGATATTCTTGTTTAGAATGAGTCTATATAAAAAGTGCAAGTAGGTTTAAAGAAAAACAGTAAGTACACAATAACATTGAGAGTATGTGATATAGAAAAGATTATGAAGGTGGTATATGAATTGTTAGGATTTGGAAAACATTAAATTATTTTACGGAGACAAGAGAAGGCTAGAGAAATTGTGTATGCAGTAGTAATAGCATGGTTAATAAAAATAATGGCTTCGGAATCAACTTTTGCCTTTTTTGAATCCCAATTCTATCTGCTTCTCATTGAGTAATAAGTTTTCTAGGTCTCAGTTTTCCTTATCTGTAGAGGAGAGGGAAAATAGCAATACCTATCTCTGAGAATTAATTTCACAGGATTAAATAATTAAAAGGTTGATATCTGTCACATAGTAAGTGTTCAATAAATGTTAACTGTTATAATTACTATTAGCAAAGGTATGGTCAGTTTTATGGAAATGTAGCAGCAAAACAAACAAACAATAATCAAACAAAATGTGTTAAAGAAATGAAGTAAAGCCAATGGCTTTTCAACATTGGGACTGAAGCTTATAGGGTTTCTCAACCTGAGCACTACTGACATTTTGGTCTGGGTAATTCTATGTTGTGGGATTGTCCCATGTATCATATGATAGTCAGGAGCATCCCTGGCCTCTACCCACCAGAGACCATAACACCTCTCATGGTTTTGGTGACCCAGAAACTTTCTAGATATTACCAAATGTCCCTGGGGGCAAAACTGTTCCCTGTTTTGAGAACTGCTGTTACAGGTCAACCTAGCAGAGGTTATAACTAATAATTGGTGACATAATCACCCTCTTCAATGTGGTCTTTAGACATGTGTGAAAAGCCTGGGGTGGTTAAAGAAGCACAGGCTTTGGAGAGAACCAAACCTGAGTTTGGATCCCCGGGCTCTAGCTATGTGCTGTGTGATCTTGGCTAAGTTATTAAATCTCTGTTTCCTCATCTGTAAAAAGGAGCAGCAGTGCCTGTCTGCTTACCTGAGTCATGTGAGAAATGTCCCCAGATGGTGCCAGTTCAGGCTGTATGTTTATCCCCATTCTTCTTCCCTGTCTTCTTCCCCTTCCCCTAGGTAGACTGTGAAAGAAAGAGAATCAGGGGTCTGAAAAAGTGGAACCTTCTGGTCCAGATGCTTACCCTTATCCAGAATAGAGTCTGTGGTCTCTACAAACCTTGAGAAGTGGAGCTTTTCAGATTTGGCCACAGGAGTACAGAAGAGTGAGCTTTGCAAATTGAGACCTTTAAGAATAAGAACATGTATATTAATATATATTTACAGTATGCTGCTGAAGCCATGTGAGATGGAGACTGTCACAAGAGAGGCAAGAACAAAAGGTACACATGCACACACGCACACACACACACAGAGCATGATTTTTCCTTCTACATATACTGATCTATTATCTCTATCAATCTATCTATCTATCTATCTATCTATCTATCTATCTATCTATCTAATCTATCTATCTATTATCTATTGGTGGGATAAAACCCAGGGCCTCATGTATGCTAGGCTAACAGTCTACCACTAAGATACATCCCAGCCCTTTTTAATTTAAATTTTGAGACAGAGTCTTACTAAGTTGCCCGGCTGGCCTCAAACTTGCTATCCTCTTGCCTCAGCCTCCCTAGCAGGTGGAGTTTTAGGTATGAACTACCATGCCAGGTGCCTTTGTACCATATTTCTAATGGCATCAATATAGAACTGAGGCAACAATAAACATATCTGCAGTCAGCTATTCTACAGATGTGTGGACTGATTGGCATGGTAGTCACACTTTAAGGGGCTGACCTTGCAAACATCTTGAAAACTCTCACTATCTGGACCATTATTGCCAACCCACTGCAAGTACACAGCTCTAAGCCCGGGCTTTGACTTCCCGGCTGACATAGGGCTTTTGCTGTACAAGATAGGTGTGGAGATGTGCTGCAGATGACCAAAGGAGAGACAGCTTGTTAGATAGTGTGCAGGAAGGTGTAAGGCTGTCACCATGAGAAGTGTGGGAAAAGAAACATGGCAATAGGACTTAGCACTACGAGGTTTGTTGAGGAGCTACACAAACAGGAAAAAACCATGTTACACAGGGAAACCAGAGACAGGATGAATAGCTGCCAGGTGGAGAGACAGTAAGAAATATAGGACTGGGAATCAGAGCTTGCCTTCTGAACTTTGGTGCTTAATAACTGTCTTCAGTCTTCAAATCACTTTGTCTCTCACACCTCAGTTTCTAGCTCTGTAAAACCATAAAGCTCTCTCTGCCCACTTCGCAGGGTATTGTCAAGATCAAAGGAGGTGGCACATGTGAGTGAAAAAGCAAAACCCTGAGTGTGGCAGGTGTTATCTTTCTAGTGAGGCCTAATGTAGCATTATAAACCAAAAAACAAGAAGTCAAGAGGCAGCAGGCCTCCTGAGTGACGGGTAACGGTAATAATGACTAAGGTATCGAATACCCATGTGCCTGGGGATTTACATGCATTATTGGTAATCTTTACCATTCCGGGAAACAGTGTTTTCATTCCTATTTTACCTCCAAAGTTAAGTGATTTGTTCAAAGAAGGAACTAAGCTCAGCCCAGACTATTTCTAGAAATTGTGCTCTTTTCACTAGCTCCCAGGCTTCCCCTAAATTCCTTTTAGATTCATAGGCAGTAAGTACAGGGAATCTGAAGTATGGTTTTACTTTTAATCTTTCCATTCTCTGTAACTTAGTTCTCAGCCCTGTAATTCCCCGTCTAAACGTCTGCTGGCTTTGATCTAGCAAATCTGTTGTAAAAAAGCGTTAGTCTCTCACTGGCTGTCCCACTTGCCTGCATACTGAGTCCTGACCATGCAGGATTCATACAGCATTGTTATGACCCTGGGGGTGGCAAGAAAGACCCCCTGGGCATGGATTTTTTTCATTCCCATGGAAAACCACTGCAACCACAACAAGGCTAAGTTGGGTTTATGTGGTTGTGTGTGTGTGTGTAGAATGTGATTTTTTTTCTAGGTTTCAAAAGGAAGATTTATCTGACAAGTTTCACTTAAATCACAATACAATGAAGATTTAAATCAAGACCTCAGAATTTCATATAAACAACAAGATCAAAACCTCGAGTATTGGTATTGTGTCTCAAATTTTTCCTATTAACTTAAAAAAACCCTTTAAACTTATGTGCATTACAGGTCATCAAATAAAACTAGAATTAACAAACATGCCAAATGTTTCACTTTCAATTGTGATAGACACAGCTCCTATATTGAGTTTTACAAAAAAAGCATTTCTTTCAACAGGCATCCAAATGGTGTTCAGTGTCATGTAGTATAAGTGCAACATTTAACATAACTCAACTTCTTTAATCTAAATGCTTGCTGTTTAAGTACATCCCACAGTATAACTAACTTGAGAAAAGCTGAAAATTGTTTATTTTATTTTATTTTTTTTTAAAGGAAGAAAGTAGAGAAGAGAGAAAGGAAGGAACACATTTTTTTTTTTTTTAGAGAGAGAGAGAGGAGAGAGAGAGAGAGGAGAGAATTTTAATATTTATTTTTCATTTTTTGGCAGACACAACATCGTTGTTTGTATGTGGTGCTGAGGATCGAACCCGGGCCGCACGCATGCCAGGCGAGCATGCTACCGCTTGAGCCACATCCCCAGCCCTGAAAATTGTTTAAAAGTTACAGTTTACTCAACACTGCTGTTACATCCTGGATGACTGCTGTGTTAAAAAAATACTGAATCTTAGTCTTTTAAATAATCTTGATTCCTGCTTATATAGATTAAGCGTAAGTCACAAGCTTGGATTGCAAAAACTGTTAAACTAAAGTTTTGTTTTTTTCTTTAAAAAAAAATTGACCAAGAGTCAGTGATCAGGATCAATTACATTTCTCATCCACCACTCATACTGGATATGCTAGACATCCACCCCATTTTATTCACATGCATAGATGCATAGCTTCTGCCACTGTAGTAGCTGCTGTTCATTACTGCTTGGCTACCTATGTAATGTTTGATTGCAAGTCACTGGAGTTTTCCTGTAAAACATGGTCATATCCACTCATGCTGCTCTGACCACGACAGTCACCTCCGTCACCACCACTCAGCTGATGTTAGCTGGGCCTCCATAACTGGATTGGATTGACAAGCCCATGACTCCCATCATTTGGCTATCATAAGCACTAATACTTGCTCCTCCTGTAGAATTCAGGAAGAGTGCTACATATCTGTGTTGTATCTTTGCTTTGTCTTTTGACATAGCTGCTGCGGCATCTTCATGAGTAGCAAACTCTGCCGTCAGGACCAGTCTCAATGTGTACTCTCACAGGATTGAATGGTGAAAAAAAAATTATGTTGTTCTCAGTAGCTCTGTAAGATAATTTGTGCATGTATACACAGTGCCTGTTGTGTTTTGGAAGGTAGAGCCACCATCCTCATATCTGTGATTAGACATTCCTGAAAAACAGTAATCGAGATCTCTTTCAAATCTATAGCCATCATTGTAGCCATTAGAATCATCATAGCCTTGATAGCCTCCACCCTAAGCACTGTGCCTCATCCTCTCAAAGCAAGCTCCTCTGCCAGTGCTCTCATACCTTCTGCCAGCTCCTGGTCTGTCACAGGGACTTGGCCACTGTGTGGCCACCAGCTTTTGTGACAGATCATAGTGAGTTCTAACTTCAGCTTGACTGCTCTTAAATATTTTGATATACCTGTGCCCTATTCTTTCCTTGTGTTTCTTTCGAGCCTTTTAAGCTATTTCCTATGAAGCAAACTGCATGAAGGGCGCCCCCCGCCCCATACTGCTCCCCTGGTAGTCCATTGGCAATGTTATCCCATTCGGCACAATTTCCAATCCTGAGAAGAATTCTTCCCTGCCACATCCATTGGGGAGCCTTCTAAGCCATCACTGGTCGTGCCAGGACTATTTGGACCAGTATGCTTCAACACCCAATCCATTTCAATGTTGTTTGACTTGAATTCTCCCTCGTATCTGTGTCCCATAGTTTCTCTTTTTTCAGGGCCAATTTGACTTCATCTTCTGATTCAAGTTCATCAAAAGCCTTGCCACTCAGTCTGCCTTCTCTGGTGTACATGAAATGAATACCTTGAGCCTGGTTCAGTGTCCTGGAGTGAGAACATGCAAAGAAATGACTGAGTGGGGATTTCCCACCTGACATAACTCCTTCTCCCAGGATGACACCCAGGTTTGTCATCCAAGTCATACCCAGCTCTCCTGAAGAGGGGTTCTCACATTATGTCTTATGGGAGGACAGAAACGGTGCATGGAAATGGAGCTTTAAATTAGGAGCATCCTGTTGTTATTGGTGGGAGAAAGTCTAGATTTCAGGTCATTTCTGCAGGGATTGTAGCATTCTGTTGCGATGGCTGGTTCTCATTTTCTCTCTGATTGGCTTAAAAGCAAGTTCAAGTTAATTGATGCGGCAGAAACTAGGAGAGCTAATTGCCCTACCAGAGCCACCAGGATTGCTGTGTGATGATGTGGTTGTATAATCCTTTCAGACATGGGATTGCTATTTCGGGTGATTTGCAATGATCAAGTAAGCCACCGAAAAATCTAATGTTCTCTTTCTCTTCAAATATGTTTAATGAAATAGACATGTGTCTTAGTATATTGGGGATGTTATCAGAATATTACCATAGACCTTGGCTTATAAATGGCAGAAATTTATTTCTCATAGTTCTGGAGGCAGAAAGTCCAAGATCAAGATGCCAGGAGATGCAGTGTCCAGTGGGGGCTTGCTTACTGGTTACAGAACACTGTCTTCTTGCTGTGTTCCCAAAGACTACAGGGCCAAAGGCACTCTCGGGGATCTCCTTTATAAGGGTACTAATTTTGTTCATAAGGGCTCCACCCTTGTGACCTCATCACTTCCCAAAGACCCCGTCTCTAAATGCCATGACTTTGGGGGTTAGGCTTCCAGATATGACTTGGCATCGCAGTGGGATACAAATATTCAGTCTATAGCACTGAACTCTCTATAAGTGGAATTAAATAATTCCTTTACAGTGTGCATTTACTTTGGTCAATTATTTCAAGATGATTGTTTCTGCCAGATTATTTTACTGTTGGTGTAAACTAACCCAGACTATTGTTCATAGGTCTGAGATGGACTATGGTTATGGTATATAGAACCTGGCACAGTCATAGATTTGTTATTAGATTTCAACAATTCTCCTACCATTTTTAAGCTAAATTTGGAGGTGGTCTAAACTAATTTTGGAAGTTCTTTAGAAATAGTGCAAGTGTGTTTTGTATGACCATACGGGGTGTTCTCTAATGAATGGTAAAGAAATCAATGGAACATACCATGTGGTTGTATTGCCACCCTTGGTCTCATTGTTATTCTCCTAAATTTATTCTATCAGATTGGCTAATGCTATTTGAACTTAGCCTTGTGGATTTTGATTTTTATGCATTCACAGAAAATTTTGGTCTCATGGTGGTTCTCAGTCAAGCAGTAGGAGAGGAATAAAAAATAGCTTTACCTTCTGCAATTTACTTTCTTAATCAACATTTATAAGTAAACAAGGTAGAAGAAATCATGAATGACTCCCTGTGATTTGTCCTGAGGCTTAATCTCTAAATCATTTGTAAAGGGCCAACTGTGAGAATTACCTGTAGCAGCAAAATCATAAAAAAGATGAGGTTGTTGGAATGCAATGAAGTATTCTTGCAAGAATTCTCTTGTTCTGTCAGAATATGTTTCAGAAATGAATAAGAGTCTCAGCTAACATAGATTCATATAGACTGGAAAAAAAAAGCATAGATTTATAATTACCCACTCATCAATTTGACCTGAAAAACAGCAGGTATCTGAAGATTAGATCTTCATTTCAGGAAGATAGAGGTGACAAATTTAAGGAGAGATGCAACTATAGCAAATTTAAATTTTCTTTTCAAGACAAGAAGTCAGCTGTCAGGAACTACTGCTGGGATAAGCAGTAATGGAGAGTTCCATGGGCCAGCTCCTCAGTAAAACAAGGACAACTACTGAAAATACATCCTATTTATTTATTTATGCTTTTTAAAAATTTTATTTATTTATTTATTTTTATTTAAAACTTTTTTTTTTTTTTTTTACTGATGACAGAATTTTTACTTACAAAATAAAAGGTGTTAACAAACAATAAAATAAATCTGGTGCTGTGTATCATATGATAAATGAGAGAATGAGCAATTGAAACAAAATCATCTTCTCTCTGAGCCTGACAGCAGGACTAGTCAACCTACTTTCCAGAAATATTTCATCATCAAACCTATCATTTACCCAATTTTCTACTGACCTTCATGTTAGGTGTTCTTTTCTTTTTTTTATTCAAATATGTTGATAATTAATTTAAATATAAATGAACTAGATAGTGTAACTAAAAAGCATAAATGTTCAACATATTTAAAAAACAAGTACTGATTCTATGCTGTATACATATGTCACACTTTAAATATCAATACATCAATAGGTTAAAAGCAAAAGATGGGGAAAGTAAGCATGAGAAATCTGAAGTAGAGCTATTAATATAAAATAAATTTCAAGAAAAAGTATTTTCAGAGATAAAGGGAAACATTTCATAATAGGGCAACTTCTTCAAGAAAGTGTAACAATCCTAATTGTGTGTGTACCTAATAACAAAATTTCAAAATACACAAAGTACAATTTAATAAAAGTACAAAGTCAAATCCACAATCATATTTGGAGATTTTAAACCCCCTCATTTTGCTGGAAGGAGTAATGATACAGAAGGCTTAACAACATTATCAGCCACCTTGGCCTACTTGTTATTTATACAGAACTATACACAAAAATAACAAGTAGAAAATTAGTAAGGCTAGACTATATTCTGTCATAAAATAAGCTTTGAGAAATTTTTTAAAACTTGAAATCATGCAGACTGTGTTTCCTGCATGATTTATTACATTAGAAAACAATAACTTTAAAATATACAGAACCCCACCACCATGTCTCAACTACTACAAAATTAAACAACACCCTTAGAAATATCTCATAGGTCAAAGAAGAAAGCACAAGAAATAAAATAATAATTGCTTTGAACTAAGTGATAATAAAAGCTTAAAATATCAGAATCTCTGAGACGAAACAGTACTCAGATAAACACTTATAACTTAAAGTACTTGAATCAGAAAGAAGCTAGATTAACAATCAAATTATTTTCAAATTAGGTAGTAGGAAGGAAAAAATAAGAGTAGGAGCAGAAATATATGAAATAGAAAAGAAATAATGCAGCTCAAAGTTGATAAAGATCTAACAAGTCTAATCAAGAAAAAAGCAAGAACACAAAAATTATTTTAGAGAAGGATCTATGTGTTGCTGAGAAGAAAGTGTATTCAGTCATTGATGGATTATTCTATATATGTCTGTTAAGTCTCAATTATCAATTGTATTTTAAAAATACATTTTTAAAGTCTGGGAATTGGCCTAAGTTCATACAGCAAATGAAGAAATATTTATTAAAAATTAAAAGAAAGAAAATCTATTAAAACATGGTGGGAATAGCAAGAGCCTATGGCACCTGAGCCCTCTCCAAGTTCCTTATTCCCTGATAGCAGATAGCTCAACTTGACAGACTGTCTGCTTCAGGTGAGTGTTGCCAAGAAGTGGGCTCTTCTCAATTTGCTCTTGTTCAAGGAGTATGATGTTTCACCAGGAAGCACAGGCTTTTAGCATTTTTCATCACCTCAAACTGAGTTGAGCCACCCTGATAGAGTAGAGGAGCTATCCCAGATGTGACAGGTAAGAACACTGGGGTCCCAATCATTCCTAGCTCATTTATTTGGCAGAGTTTTCAAGCCAGGGAGGGGAATCAAGACCAGAGTTTACCATACTTGTCTCTAGTGCTTGGAGACTTTGTCCATGGGGGAGGTAGTCCATTCAAAAATAGAGCTCTGAAATTTTCCCCCAAATTTATTTAAAACAGAATACGGGCAAGTTTAAAACTAAGGGTGCTATCAAAAGTAATGTGTTGGGGCTGGAATTATAGCTCAGTGGTAGAGTGCTTGCCTGGCATGTGTGAGGCACTGTGTTCGATCCTCAAAGGTATTGTGTCCATCTACAACTAAAAATATATTTTTAAAAAATGTGTCTTGCTGGGGCTCAGACCCTGGGAAACAGATTCAGGATCCTGGCAGGTGAAAGAAGATGTAAAATACAGTTGGGAGAGTAAACATGCTTTATTCCAGGTGGCAGCAGACCCCAAGTCTGCTTTTTTGTGTGCAGGGCACACAAAGAAGGTCCAGTGCCAAAAGGTTACATAAGTGAACACATGCTCACAAGCAGATAGTTATGACCTTGAGTAATATGCTGAATCAAGTTTATGACCTTGACTACATAACTAAAACAACCTGTTGGTATAAGCTAAGGAGTGGGATAGCTGGGTCATATGGTGGTTCCATTCAAAGTTTACTGAGGAATCTTCATACTGCTTTCCAGAGTGGTTGCACCAGTTTTCCGTCCCAATAGCAATATATGAGTGAGCCTTTTCCCCAATGTCTTCACCAACATTTATTGTTACTTGTATTCTTTTTTTTTTAGAGAGAGAGGGAGAGAGAGAGGGGGGGGAATTTTTTAATATTTATTTTTTAGTTTTTCGGCAGACACAACATCTTTATTTGTATGTGGTGCTGAGGATTGAACCCAGTGCCCCGGGCATGCCAGGCGAGTGTGCTACCGCTTGAGCCACATCCCCAGCCCTTGTATTCTTGATAGTTGCCATTCTGACTGGAGTAAGATGGAATCTCAGTGACATTTTAATTTGCATTTCTCTAATTGCTAGAGATGTTGAACATTTTTTCATACATTTGTTGACCATTTGTATTTCTTCTTCTGTAAAGTGCCTGTTCAGCTCCTTTACCCATTTATTGATTAGGTTATTTGGTTTTCTGGTGTTTTTTTTTTATTAGTTATAGGTGGACTCGATACCTTTATTTTATTATTTTATTTTTTTATGTGGTGCTGACAATCAAACTCAGTGCCTCACACATGCTAGGCAAGCACTCTACCACTGAGTCTCAACCCCAGCCCTGGAGTTAGGTTTTTTTGAGTTCTTTGTATATCCTGGAGATGAATGCTTTGTCTGAGGTGCAGATGGCAAAGATTTTTTCCCATTCTGTAGGCTCTCTCTTCATGTGCTTGATTGTTTCCTTTGCTGTGAAGAAACCTTTTAGTTTGATACCATCTCATTTATTGATTCTTGATTTTACTTCTTGTGCTTTAGGAGTCTTATTGAGGAAGTCTGTTTCTGAGCCGATATGATAGAGAGTTGGGCCTACATTTTCTTCGAGTGTGAGCAGGGTCTCTGGTCTAATGCCAAGGTCATTAATCCACTTTGAATTGAGTTTTGCGCAGGATGAAAATTAGGTTTCAGTTTCATTCTGCTACATATGAATTTCCAGTTTTCTGAGCACCATTTGTTGAAGAGGCTATCTTTTTTTCCAATATATGTTTTTGGCACCTTTGTCTAGTATGAGATAACTGCATTTAAGTGGGTATGTCTCTGTGTCTTCTATTCTGTTCCATTGTGGGCATTCAATTCTATTTTTGTGCCAATACAATGCTGTTTTTGTTACTATAGCGCTATCGATCATAAAATTTAAGGTCTGGTATTGTGATACCTTTGCATTGCTTTTCTCACTAAGGATTGCTTTGGCTACTCTGGGTCTCTTATTTTTCCAAATGAATTTCACAACTACTTTTTCTATGAAGAATACCCAAAGGACTTAAAATCACTTATACTATAGTGACTCAGCCATATCAGTATTTATAGCAGCTCAATTCACAATAGATAAACTATGGAACCAACCATAGGTGGCCTTCAACAGATTAATGGATAAAGAAGATCTTTTATATATACACAATGGAATATTATTCAGTTATAAAGAAGAATGAAAGTGTGGAATTTGCTAGTAGATGGATGGAACTGGAGAATATCATGCTTAGTGAAATAAGCCAGTCAAAAAACCCCAAAGATTTAATATTCTCTTTGATATGTGGATGCTAACCCACAACAAGGGAGGGTGTGGAGGGGAAGTATAGAAGTTTATTGGATTAGACAAAGGGGATAAAGGGACGGGAGAGGGGCTGGGAATAGGAAAGACAGTAGAATGAATCAGACATAACTTTTGTATGCTCATACATGAATACACGACCAGTTCATCACCACATCATGTTCAACCACAAGAATGGGATCAAAATTGCAATGGGTTGCACCCCATGTATATATAATATGTCAAAACACACCCTACTGTCATGTATATTTAAAAACAAAACAAAATAAAATAACTGGCTGGAAGTCTCAGTGAGGGAGCACAATGATATTTATCTTGGGTCTGCCCCACACAGTGGAAATTTTCTTGGTAATCAGATAAGTGGAGGCTGTTAACTCCTTTAACTTATGAGTAACAAGGTAAACCAAGGCCAGGTTTATTAGGGAGAACTGGAGAGAAACAGATAAGAAGAACTCTCTTCTGATCAGAACAAATCTCCAAGAGTGGTTTTAAAAACTATCGCCATCTAACTGATTAGAATAAAACAAAATAAAACAAAACAAAACTATCATAGCCTAAATTTAATCGAATAAGACTGTGGAACAATTTGTGCCCAAATTGAAAACAATGGAGCCACGACCTGGCAATTAGTGGAGCCCAACAGCTGAAAGTGACACAAAGTGAGGCAGAGATCAGGGAAAGAGAGATCAGGAGAGTCCTGCTAAAACCACTGTCCTCCCAGAGATTTCATCATGGTTAGGGAATTAGACTTCACTCAAACAGTCTATCCAAGTCACTAAGCAAAGAAGAAAGAGAACAATAATAAAAATAAGCCCCAGACAGGGCATTGGAATTAGGGGGAGAGAAATCACCAGTTAGAGTTGTGATAATGTTACCTAAAATACCCAATTTTCTATAAAAAGTTATGAGACATGCATAGAAACAGGACAGTTTTACTTCTCCATGGGTGTGGGGAGTAGGCAACAGAAATTGCCTGTGAGAGGGCCTAGGTGTCAGATTTAACAAAGACTTCGAAAACAAATATGTCTAAAGAGCTAAAGGAAACCATGCCTAAAGAAGGCATGATGACAATGTCTCATTAAATAAAGGCTATCAATAAAAAGAAATTATAGAAAGAACCAAATGGAAATTAGGGAGTTGAAAAGTATAATTGAATCAAAAAATTTACTAGAAGTGCTCAACAGTAGATAGGAACTGGCAGAGGGAAGATCAGTGGACTTGTAGACAGATTGGTAGAGAATATACAAATTGAAGAAAAAAGAATAAAGAAAAAATATAAATTAAAAATAAAAGTAAAGGATAGAAATAAAAATAAAAGAATAAAGAGTGTCAAGGAAATATGAGATACAAAAAAAGTACACTTCCACACATAATGACAAAAATAGTAGGAGAGAGAAAGGAGGAGAAAAATATTTTAGTAAATATGGATAAAAGCTTCTCAAGTTTGATGGAAATCAATTCATCTAAACATTCAGGAAATCCACAGAATGTCCAAGTAGGATACATTTGAAGAGGTCCAAATCCAGACATATCATTGTAAAAATGCTGAGATCAAAAGCCAAAGGGAAAACTTTGAGACAAGAGATAAATATTGGGAACAGTAAGGAGAAAAAGTACCATTGTTTACTATCGGTAAGAATGTAAATTGGTACAACCACTATGGAAAATAGTATGGAGGTTCCTTGGAACATTAAAAATAGAACTACCTTAAGATCCAGAAATTGCACTCCTGGATCTATACCCAAAGGAAATTAAATCCGTATGTTAAAACGAAACCTGTACTTCATGTCCATGGAAGCATTATTCACAATAGCCAAGATATGGACACAACCTAAGTAAGCGTCCATAGATGGACAAATGGATAAAGAATGTGTTTGTGTGTGTGTGTGTGTGTGTGTGTGTGTGTGTGTGTTTGGTGTATTGCAATATTAGTCATTAAAAAGAAGGAAATCTGCCATTTGTAATAACATGGATGAACCTCAAGGGCATTATGCTAGGTGATATAAGTCAGGCAGAAAAAGACAAATGCTCCATGATTGCGCTGGTTTATGACATCTACAGAAGCAGATGAAATTCAGAAATAGAGAGTAGAATAGTGGTTTCCAGAGGCTGGGTATGAGGAGGTGGAGAGAAGTTAGTTAAAGGACACAGACTTTCATTTAGGAAAGGAGTAGGTGCTGAAGATCTATAGAGCATAGTGACTACAGCTAATAGCTTTATATTGAATACTTGGAATTTTCTAAGAAAGTAGATCTTAGGTGTTCTTACCTCATATAAAAAAATGGTAACAGAGAGGTAAGGAATATGTTAATTAGCTTGATTGTGGTAACCATTTTACAAATGTGTATACATATGTACATATCCATTTAAAGTGAAAAACACGATGATAGCCAAGATATGGATACAACTCAAGTGTCCATAGATGAATGAATGAATGGATAAAGAATATATGGTGTGTGTGCGTGTGTGTGTGTGTGCACGTGCATGTGTGTTTGTGCACACACACATTGCAATATTACTCAGTCATTAAAAAGAAATATTCATTGTCCAAAATCATCAGATTGTCCACCTTAAATGTATGCAATTTTGGTCAATTATACCTCAATAAGACTGAAAAAAGGAGAAAATCTTGGAGAAAGATGATTGTGAGAAAAATGATCTGTTATGTTTGTGGGGTCATCAATAGGATCAACAGTGGACTTCTCACAGAAACAATGGAGGCCAAGAAACAAGCAATCCTGATTCAGTAATGCTAAAATCAGAGGCTTACAGATCTGCAGCCCCAGAGAGATACTTCCACATATGGTCAATTATGTGCCATTACTTCCTAATCCTGTGTGCATGGCAGATATCACTAATCAATCATGATCCTTCTTCCCTTTGAACACAGTCTCAGCCTCAGAATATTCATAAATGACCATCCATCCAGGAAGCCACTGCCAGTCAACCAGAGCATGCACATGATAGAAAGTACAACATTTGCCATTCCAGCCTCATTTCACAGGTGAGGAGGTCAAAGGCTGGATGTTGCAGAGTTGGAGGTAGACTCCCAGAAGTGTCCAATCCTCATGAAAACTGGTCCTGAGCACCGTGCTGCTTTTGTTCAGATCCAGCCAGTGTTACAGGTCCTTCTAGATTTCTACCTCAGGAGCTTTTTAAATTTTAATAACTTGCTGTATTCCACATGAACAGACAGCTGTAGGACTGCAGTGTTCATGCTTGAAAAGGTAATGATTAGTTCGAGAGAGCTTGTTATAATATTTCAGGTTTCCCTGGGATTTTGCTGGGATTTGAAGCTATACTCTGGGCAAAGGCCTCTCAGTCTTCTTGCAGGATTTGAACTCGGCTGAGGTGAGGAAGTAGCTTCCTGTCAATCCTGCCCTGTCCTAGGCGCAGGAGTATCTTGCTGGCAAAACTGAGTATCACTGGCACCCTGAAGGGGGTTCTAAATTTTCTTGGGTACAGCCTCTCATCTGTCTCTAGTTTAGAAGATGGTACTAGCCAGACCCGTAGCTGCCTCAGGTGAGTGAACCATAACAAGTGTGTATTTGGCTCCTACTGATTGCAATGGACAGCCAGGAGTTGACAACACAGTGTACCCTAACCCAGCCTTAGGGTTTTCAGTTATTTAGTTAGGATTTCCTTTTTGCACCCCCACCACTTTCCTCTTTTAGTAGAGCATCAGCTGTGAGAGCTCGACTGGCTTGGGAAATCGGTTCTATAACAGTCTCCTGCTCCTGCCCAAATCTGCTGGGAGATGTCTGCCATTGAGATAGTGTGAATCACAGCTTCCAAGGAAGATTCAACTGAGCCTCTTTCTCCTGTTCCCACTTTTTCTCTTTCCATACAGTTCTCTGTCCTCCGCAGGTCCATCCCTCTATCCTGAAATTGTCTCCTTTTCCAGCTCTGCCACTGGATGGGTGTAGTGTTGGCATTCAGAAAACTCCAAGTGCGACGGCTTTCTCTGGTTATACCAGGTACTGCTGCCGCTGCCTTCTACTCTCCAATCTCCTGTCTGTCTTACTGATTTTACTGAGACCAACTTACAATGAGAACTACTAAATACTGTCTGTCTCCAAGGATTGCCTGGAAGTACTCTGTAAAGTGCTGTATTTTATTCATTTTGCCTAAATCCACTCAGATTGTTCCTACGAACACATTTATGAGAAATCTGATAGAAATGTAGAAACCTCATCTGCTTGTTGCTTTTTGATGCCATTCTATTTTTTAGAACATCGCTCTTCAGGCTCGGGGAGAACTGCAGTGTGGTTTGGAGGAAGGAAGCAGGCACCAGGGGCTTCAGATGAGCCCAAGGATCCTTGCACTGAGACCTGGTTGCCTCGTCCAGCGCCCTGCACTGGCTGTAGTAGAGGTTGTTTTGGAGGCTGTTTGGCTTTACCAACTACAGAGTGCTGTAGCCATCTGTCACTTATCTTTTGTGAAACTTTTCTGTGGTGTAACTATAACATCATTATTTCATTCAGTGCATTGCTCTGGAATACTTTCGCCTTTTATTTTACTTATAAGTGGAAACATACATTATTTTGCACAATTCAGGGGATCATTCTTTGCTGACCTTGGGGTGGTTGTGGAAATTTAGCACGGGAACAAGTGTTTGCTTTATAGGAAACCTCTGCAAGTTTTTTGAGTTAATTCCTGACCCAATAGAGTCTCCTTTGAAGTTAAAGGAAGAGGTTCGTGACTTAGGTCTTTGTGAATGCTAAAGAATATTCATTGTGGCCTCAAGGTTCACTAGCCCAGTTTCAGTATTTTCATGACTAGGCTCTGGGTCAATCTAGATGCCAAACCCAAATTCTCTTTAGGGTCAATAGAAACAAAGGGATGAAATCTTTCTGATTGTATAAGATAATCAATGATTGAAGTAGAAAACTTTGAGGAAGGATAGGGGAGGGGAATTATAAACCCTATCACAAGCAACTTTAAAAAAATCCTCTTCAGACATGTTTGCCCTCTTTCAATGCCCTTTCTCAGTTACTTTGTCCCCAGGAGTTTCTTTTTTCTTCCATTTTCTGAGTAGCTTCGGGTCTCCTCTTTGTTGCAGCTCATTCAGATGTCCAGTCAAACAAAGGTTCTCCAGTAAACATGGGCCTGGGCTCTTTGATTACTTAAAATTGCTTGTTTTCACTCCAGATGATAAAAATACTTTCTCCAAATACAAGTTGCATTCTCCCTAAGAGGCAGTCTGGCAATCAAAGAGCTCTCCATCTTGTAATAATAAATCAAGGGAGCAAAGGACAGATGTTATCAAGACTTGAGACTAACAAGGCAGAGATTCTCAGCCTCTGCACCATTAGCAGTTTGGGCTGGAAGGCTTGGCTTGTGTACTGTAGGATGCTTAACATCATCTCTGATGTCTACCCACTAGATGCCCCTTACCTCCTATTTATGACAACTAAAATGTCTCTAGTTATTGCCAAAATGTCCCCAGGGGAATGAAATTGCCCTTGATTAAAAAACAATGATAATAAGGAATTCTAATAATTCATACAGGAGAACATAAATGAACTGTTAGAGGGTTGTTGGTGGTACCTCTGACTTTTCTGAATGACATCTCAGTGTTGGTTACTATGAATAACTGCATATTGGCACATTATGTATTTATAGCTCTATTTATTCCCAGATAATTGATTAGGTTATTTGTGTTATCACAAATCTTTCTGATAGGAGCCAGCTCTACTGATCAAATAAAGGAAAGCTGGGATCTTCAAAATTCAGCATTGAATTTATCAACTTGACATTTTTGCCTTGCTAATGGGAGGTATCAATTACTTGGATGGAAATGGAGATAATTGTAACTTTGGGACTTTTACAGTATTTGTAAAAGTTATTCTCTTTGGCTGAGGATGGCAGGTGAATTGTTGGACTTCAAAATATGGCAGATATCATGTAGACAATAAAATCTGATACTTTTCATTTACTCACTTATTCATCCAATCATCAAAGATTATTGAACTATTATGAGGCATATGGACAACCCAAATCAAATGGGCTGTGGTGGGTGTGGTGGCCAATGCCATGAAGCCAACCAGCACCTGTTTATACTCCATCATGAGAGAGGAGAGGACAATCAAGAGAGGGGTGCACAGCCTGGTATATGGGGCTGTTTATGTGCTGACCTTAAGAAGAATTTCCCCCTCAAGTCCTAGGATCTCATCCTTAGTTTTTGTTTCTCCATTGTCCTAAAAATGGCTTTACAAAGTGCATGGGATGGGGACATGTGAGCCTGTGCTCCTTGGGGCTTTACTTTCAGGAAGAGAGACCCAAGTGATCCTGATTTGGGTATAGCTTTGTTTGCTTTTTACTTTGGAGTTTGTTTTTCATTTTAGGTATATATGTCTGTCTCATTATAAACTAGATCAAGACTTCCCAATTGTTTCCTTGTCCTGGCACATATGGATAATAGATTAGAAGTGTGGATGAGGCACTAAGGGAAATAATTTTAAAATGTTCCCCTTCCCTGACAGTTAATCAGAAGCCATGAAATAAGTTTGAATTTTTTCATTCTTTCCTGCACTTAGGGCGGGAGCTCATGGACATAATGATATAAGCCAAACCGAACTGTCTTTGGAAAATCAGAACATCTGGTTGTTTATAAACCCAACATTTTCTGTACTTGCCTCGAAGCTCTTTTTTAATCATTCCCCCTTTTGTGAAATGGTGATATTTCTGCGCCAATTGTTGTCACTATCATGGCTACATACCATTAAGTGGGACCAGAAAGCCTGCTGATGGTGGCTGTGCTGGTGAAAGAAAATGCTCTCAGCTTTTCAGAACATCGGCAGAGAGAAGCATCTAAAGCTTTCAGTCTTCAAGTTTAGAGGCTAAAATACTTTATGATCCAGGGGTTAAAACGAAGCAGCAGATGGTTACAGGTATGATGGCAGGGACTCAGGAACCTGCACAGTGAAGGCCAGAGAAGCAGCTTAGATCTGCTGGGGAAAAGAAAAAAACAAAACAAAACAAAACAAAAAACCAAAACACTGCTTATTTGGAAGTTTTCTCTCTTCCCATATTTTGCTTTTTCCTTGATGATGCTGATAAATGAGTATCTTGCTTGATCTCAGTGAAGGTGACAAGTGGCATATAGCTACAGCAATATGGCTTTGAAAAGCCTAAGATTATTTAAAGATGAGGGACCATTTTTGTTACTTTTTTATTGGTGCATATTAATTATACAGAATAGTGGGTTTCACTGTGGCATATTCATACATGCAAATAATGGTTTGATCAGTTTGACCTCCCCTTGGTCTCCCCTCCTCTCTCTCCTCCTTCCCTTTCTCTATCCCAATGTCTGCCTTCTGTTTTCATGGGAACCCTTGTTTTGAGGGGCCACTTTTGGAAACATCAGAGTTGAGTTTTCCTTGGAGATAGCTGGTACACTGGTGTGAGCTCTAGGGGAGAGGATGGCATTTAGTGACTATTTAGAAGTCATCAGAAAATAGGCAGGAAATGAAGTTATAGACATGAGTATAATCATCCAGAGAAGGTGATCTATATGAGAGATCTGCAATGTCTGTCTTAGGTTGGGTTCCCCAGGAATAGTTCTAGAGAAAAGGTTTTATTCTGTAAAAATGAGTTAATTGCAAGACAAGTGAGGAAGGCGGAAAGTGGGTCAGGAAAAGGAAGTCTAAGAGTGTAATATTAACTAGGATTCCAAGGAGGTTCACCTTGCCTGGAACCCCAGGCAAGCTCTGGAGACAGTGTAGGTCCCACTTAACCATCTGCCTTGGTGCAGCCAAGGGACTGGAGTCTGTATGATCCTGCCCCTATCAACATTGGCCAAGGCCTGATTTTAGGAGATGTGAATTGCCAAGCACTTCCAGGTGTTACTACAGGCAATGCAAAGGGACTTGTGCCTTCAGCAGTCTCCTATCAAAGAGAAGCAGAGCACTTTCTGGGAGTGTGCACAGAAATAGCAGAGAGAATGTGGTAGGTCAACCAAGAGAACATCAGGAAGAGTCACCATTTAATGCAGGTCAGAGGCAGGGGAGTTGAGGCAGCAAATGAAATTGAAATAAGAATTAAGACTAAGAAATAATAAGACATAAGAATTGCAAGTAAAATGAGGTATCTAATGAGTGGTGTCACATGCAGCAAAGCAGTCCAGAATCTTAGCAGGGTCAGGAGATTTAACACTGAAGGCCTCCAGTGATCTTTGCTGAGTGATGTGGAAGTGTTGGTATTTGAAGTCTCAGTGCAGTGAGTTCAAGAGCAAATTGGTATAAGAAAGTAGAGATAATTTAATTCTCCTAATAAAGTTGGCAGTGAGAGGGTGGAGCCCTAGGAAGGAAGCCTGAGAGGGTTACATGGCTGAAGGAGGGGTTCCCCCCACTTAAGACTTTGAAGGAGATAAGAGGAAAGAGAGCTAAGAAAACGGAAAATGGAGGATAATTCATAAAGTCAGATTGCAGCCTTAGAGAAAAAGCAAAATATGGGAAGAGAGCAAACTTCCAAATAAGCAGTGTTTTTTTCCACCCCCAATTGTCTAACCAGTGAAAATACTTCTTTTAAAATCTGCATTATAGGATTGGGGGAAGCCTGGAGAATGGAGTGCAGATGCTGGTACCCTGAAGCTATGGGGACAAGAAGACAAAGGCACTCATGTCTTACATTTCAGTTTTTCTCTGGGTCTTCTGCTGGCATTTGAATTATGCTGCTTGGAGCTTTATTTTTTACACCAAGGATTTTTGTTGTACTTGAGTTGGGATTATGGTGTAGGAAACAGAGTATTTCCAAAGTTTTATTTCATGTAATGATCTTCTGGTAAAAATTCAATAAATGTCAGAAGGAGCATAGAGTTGTAACACTAAATTATTATTAACGGGGTTCATTATATAGTGCAAGATGGTTTTACTAAAACATTTTCATTTCAAGGCCGTTTTTATTTGATTTGTAAAGATATTCCTAAACTTGCAAAACTAAATGACAACCTGCAATATTATTTCAATATAAGTTTAAATTTTGAATCCTTGGTATTAAAAAACATCATAAATCAATGAAACTAATAGACTCTGATCATACAGCATTTACTGTGCTAAGTGTAGTGTGAGGTATTTTAGATAACTTGCCTAATTTTTCTCCTAAACTGTTTGTATGTCCCCTTTCCATTCCTGGGAAGAAAATTGCCTTAGATGGCATGCTAGTGAGGCTCAGAAAACAGATTTATCCATTTCTTTAGTGGTGCTGGGGACTGAACCCAGGGCTTCGCAATGTTAGGTAAGTGCTCTACCACTTAGCTACACCCAACCCTATAATGCAGATTTTAAAAGAAGTATTTTCATTGGTTAGAAAATTGAAAAACCAACCAAACCAAACCCAAACACTGCTTATTTTTTTTAAAAAGCAAAAAAATGCAAGCAATGAGGAATATACACAATTGAGGTGACTGTTATTAAGAGTTTCGTAAGGCTGGGTGCAGTGGGGCACACCTATAACCCTAATGGCTCAGGAGACTGAGGCTCAGATTCATGAGTTCAAAGCCAGCCTTAGCAATGCAACAAGGCCCTAAGCAACTCAGTGAGACCCTATCTCTAAATAAAATATCAAAAAGGTCTGGGGATGTGGCTTAGTGGTTAAATGTCCTTGGGTTTAATCCCAGTACCAAAATAATAATAATAATAATAATAATAATAATAATAATAATAATAATAAAGGGGTTTGGTAAGTATTCTTTCAGGCAATTATCGTTCTCTCTCTCTTTTAACACATGTGCACTTGGGCGTGCACACGTGCGCGCACACACACACACACAGATATATTTCTTTGAGGAGGTCAGGTTCAAGACATAGCCTGGTGCTGGTCATGGGGGGCATGGTCCAGGTGTGATTTACAGCTGAGGTGGCCTCCTGGGTGGATCTGGCGATGCTGCCAGGTGTGGTATTGTTGCTCAGCACAAGTGCCATGGCTGCTGCCTCTGCCTTCTACCCAGAACTCTTGGTGCCTGTTTCTGAAGAGCCTTTCAATTCCAGAGCGGAGATGGCCTGGTTAGCTGTGGGCAGCTGTGGGATTGAACCTAAGGGCACCTCCCTCTTCATCTCTGGCTTCTTGTACAGAGATCTTTCCTCTGTTGGTGTGGCCACTAGCATCTGCGTTCCCACCAATGGGCTCATGGCCTTCTGATGACAAGAGTTCAGCAGTGTTCTTTTCATTCTGTTCTGTGTCTTTGAAACCAAAGAAAGAATTTGGAATGAACCTCAGCCCATTTTAAGGGATGATGACAGCCCTTTTCTATGAGTGGCTGCCCCTTCTAGCTGGATTGGCTTAGGGATTTGAAGAATATATATATATATATATATATATATATATATATATATATATATATATTGCATGCATATTATATGTATGCATTATACTGTAACATTATACTATAACATTATAGCATAATGTATCCATATTATATATTGTTATATATAGTACATAGTATATACAGCAACATGTAATCAATATTTTAAAATGTGTATTGATTATCTATAATAATATATTGATTATATATAAACTTATTAAACAGTAATCATACTATATATACAATTTTGCAATTTGTTCACCCAGACAGTATTCATAATATTTTTCCCTTTTTTATGCTTGGACAATTTAAAATAGAAAATAATTTTACCTATTACTATTCCCTCCATCCAGCAACTTATTTTTTTGTTCAAATGTCAATTAACAAGATCAAGGACCAACTTCACAAAAAATTATAATCATAAACTGGTGTTTTGATAAACAGTATTTGTTACTGGGAGCAGTGAGGTTTTTGTCACCTTTTTGGAGTGCTGTTTCAAAGACGAGCTTGAGCCGTTAAGTAATCAGGTATGTCAAACTTGCCTTTGCCCAAATTGAAACCATAATGGAGAGGTGCTGGGAGATGATCTAAAAATAAAACAGTGTATATAGAAGTAGTCCCTGGGTTTTGTTCAGAAGGCCATAAATTTTCATAACTTCGTGCCTTTTACTGTTCATAGCTCCCTGTACTGTGATTTATACTCTGCTTAGTAGACAAGGTTAGGGTGGCCAGATGTCCCAGATTTAGATGTAGATAAATGGCAAGGTTTTGCCCATCATCATAACAAAGAACCACTCCATGATGTGTAAGATAATTATTGTGATCATGAGATTAGAATTTTTTCTGTTGTGCAGTCAGGACCATGTCTCTCCTACCTGCCATGTTGATTAGCCTCAGAGGTGTTATTTGTTGGGACACTGTCAACAGCCTTGAGCTAACATTTCCTTATGGATTATTTTTAATGGATAAGGAACAGCTGATAAATGTCAAACTGTGATCTAATGGTTAATTTGAATTTTAGGAGGAAATGATGACAAGTAGTCAGAATCTTCAGAATATCACAGTAGTTTGCTTATATTCCAGAACTGACAATTTACTTTTTAAAGATTTTTGCTTTTGTGTCTGTCTTATTTCTCTCCTTCCATTTAACATTCTGTAAGTTGATCTTTTTTACTCCTCTGGTTTTGACTCTCATGACTCTTGTGTCTTTGCCCTTTCTGTTCTCACCGTGGGATGTCATCCATGCTTTTCCCTCTGGTTTTGTGGCCTGGTGTAAAAAAATTTTCTCTCACTTTTTTTTTTTTTTAACCTGAAACCTTGGTCCTGGGAAAATGCCCTAATGCTTGATCATTTACCATGAAAGAACATTAGAGAATTTTCTCACTTTGGTACCTGAGGAGGAAAAAAGAAACAGGTTTTTCCCTGGAGCTTGTGGTGGAGCTCAATGTCTGGGGACCTTGGCCAAGTAGGAGACCATCTTTCTTTACCTGGGCTTGCTGTCCTCACTCCGTACCTTGTTTTGGCTCTGCTACTTCCTGTTATATCCATTTTCTATGTATTGACTCTTGTATCCATTTTCTGTGTATTGAAGTCGTACAAGAGACAGTTTAAATCCCTTTTTAACATCAAAAAGAAAGTGAGATTTAGAACTGAAACCTAGCTACCCTCCATAATATATTTATTTTTATTTTTATTTTTTAGGTGTAGATGGATACAACACAATGCCTTTATTTATTTTTTTTAATGTGGTGCTGAGGATCGAACCTGGGTCCCGCCCGCGCTAGGCAAGCGCTCTACTGCTGAGCCACAATCCCAGCCCCGTCCATAATATTTTAATAGCAATCATTTCCGTAATTTTTAGAAGTGAAGGAGAGTGTCAGTGTGAATTTTGAGGTTGGTATGTAACTGGTAAATTGAACTGGCATGATGTGTGGGATCCAGCCTGTGACTGACACATCTTTATTGTTGTCTCCCATTTTCCTTACAAGAGGTACCCAGTGGGAGTAATCTTTGCTGCCGCTGGATGAAAACTCTGGCCAACCCATGACTCTTCTGGTTATACACAGGTTATAACAGTGTCACAGTTGCTTTAAGTTGCAACCACAATCTCAATTCAGCAGCTAAAATGCTTAGTGCAAGGCAATAAATCACAACCATGACAAATTAAGATATAAAACAATTTCACCTAGAACCATTCGTGCTAGGGTATTACATTTTCTCTTCCCACTTGGTTACTTGTAGGGGAATAGTGGATATGGCTCTTCACTTTTCTTCTGCTTTGCATTTCCCCCTAACTTCAGCTTACTAAGCAAGTTTTTTTGATCTCTCCTAGATGAGGCTTGGAGGTGGGGTGGGGAGAGAATTAGAGACTCAGACTGAGGGACTGTAGAAATCATGGGCTGAACCCTCTGGTGGTGGGTGTTTAAACCCTGGGCTATTCTGAGGGCTCTCTCACTGGATCAGCCTTCTCTTTTTTTCAGCCCCTGGATCCATCCAGACATCTCTAGTCTGGATGTCACATGCACCTTCTTCTACTTCCTTTAAGAAGCCAGTGTGCATTCTGGCTTCTGGCTGCACAGTTTTCTCCATGATTCTTGGTGGCTTTGTCAGACATCACCCAAATGGAGCCATCTCTGCTCTCTTTTACCCATGAACTACCTCTGGCCCAGGGGAAATAGTCATTCATTTTTGTGCATATTCCATTAGCAAAGAAACTGTCTCTTGCCCACTAGTTTTCCAGGTAAGAACCAGACTCTTCTTTGTTCTGCTGGGCCTCAGCAAAGGACATGTGCAGCTTTTCAAGTGGATCTGTAGAACCTTCTGCTTTACCAGGACTGTGGTTAGCTGACCACTAACCCCTACTTCCTAGGGTAGAGGAAGGGGTTTTATAGAATAGTTTTCTCTTACTAAATCTTTACTTCTAATGCTACCTGTATTTTTAACCTCTCCTAAGGTGAGTATCAGAATTTTTGAATTGGATTTTCATCATTTTCTTTGGAAAAATCTGCCTTTTGGTATTTTCTTCTCCTTGCTGCATGTTGGTGCCTCTTTAGAAATGTAAACGTAAACTCTGATTACACACACCTTCAGATAGACTGGTGATTATCCATAGACCAGTTCCCAAAGTTCTTGCTTATTTGTGCTATTTCACTAGTGTCCAATATGTAAGTATTCCTGTAGTTGGATGTTTTAAAGTATATACTGCTATATGGTGTGATCTTCTTTAACTTCATGGTAAGACTGCAAAATAAAATAAACTAACAAACACAGCAGCTCAATCCCTAGCCCTACAAAGGCGAGTGATGTTGAACTTTATGGCTAGTGCCCTTTGTGGCTGAGACTCATGAAACAAGTCTATTTTTTGGGAAATCTATTTATTTCTTGCTCCTGGAGAGGTAGAATAGTTATAGTCTGGTTAAGACTATGGATGCCAGTGTTCCCTTTGGGATTAAGTTATTAATTTGGGGAAGTTTCCTTCTTCAAAAATGCAGTTTTTCATGTGTTAAATAGAAATAACATTAAATAAGATTAAATAAGTTATCAAGTGAGACCAGCTAAGTAGGGTATCTTGCAGATATTATTTGCTCAGAAAGTGTTCACTATATGGCATTTTCTGATGTGATACACATTTCTAATTCTTTCTCATATCTATTTCTCCTTTTCTTTTGGGTCTAGTAGCAATATATATATATATTTTTTCTGTTGACATTATTAATCTGGGAGGATGATTCCTTTCAGGCCTAAATTGGAGCAGGTGGCTAGAGGCAGACGCCATCAGGGCCTACCCATGTCCATTGGCATCTCTCATTTCCACGTGGTCCAGCCCAACTCTCAACCACCAACCCCACGACTCTTTGCTTGAAAACTTTCTCTGGCAGCTTTAGCCTGCTCTGCGTGTGCATGGTGTAAGCCAGCTGTGCAAAGAATTATGACTGTAATGGATCAACAGCTCTGCATTCTTTACCTTTGGTGTGGGATAATTCTGAGGCACATATTCTACCTGGTTTCTCAAAGCTAACTGGTGGAGCTGAGTGTCAGTTACTCATGGTGGTGAACTGCCTGATAACACCCTGTATTTGCTTCTTTTTCTTCCCTCTTGTTGCAGGGAGGGTTCACCAGGAGGCAGCATGCAGGATATTTATCAGGGTGTTCTCTTGGGATCCATATCTGTAGAAGGCAGGAAGAGGAAGCAGAATGGCAGCGGGAGAAGTTGGCCTGCTTGCAACGTGGTCCAAACAATGGCCTCGTCTGACTTGTCGAGGCTCCAGAGCTGAAGTGGTGCTTCAGAGTGGCCCTGAGCAGGGGTGAGAGTGATGGGTGTGTATAATCCCACAATGAGTAGTTGCTGCCTGTGGACTGTACCTGAATGGGGCCTTGACCTTGGGAGAGGCAGTTGTCTTCAGCCCAGGTGGTCTCCAAAGAAGGTTTACAGCTGAGGCTCTTTGTAACACTCCAGCCTTCCTTCCCACGGAGCCTGGGCAGATGGTCACAGCTTTTACCACACATCTGGGCTTCCCACTCTTCCACCAGTGTTTCTGAGATCATCCCCTAAAATTACTTGCTGTGGAGTATGTATCAACATCTGCTTCCAGGGGATAAAAGCTAAAGCCAAACTTTAACTGCCCAACTTTGGAGCTTGCTTTGTGCCCCCTGATCCTTCCAGGTGTAAGAAATAGGGATGTGACTCCTGCCAGGGAATCTGAAAGGAGACGGGAGGCAGCAGAGGGATTACTCATTGCCTAGAAATGAATCTGTACCTCAGAGTTTGTTGGGGAAAAGGAGAGGATGGGTCTTGGGTGAGAGAAGCCTCTGTGGGGTTTGCCCACCTGGCCACCCTTGCATCAAGAAACTGAGGATGGTCACCAAATTCCTGGGGGCTGTGGAAGGAGGCACATGTGAATACGCAGTGGAATGAATCGAAGATTTTTTTTTTAAAGGCTAAATCCAATTCTTTCTACCTACATTAATTATAGAAAATCTAATTTATTTGAACTTTCAACGAACAATGTCCAGGGGTTTATCTGGACTGCTAATCTTTTCACATTCATCACTCCAGCTATTTGCATTGTAGTAGCCAATCCAGACTCGTTATGGGGAGGATTAGCTATTCCATTTCAGAGTTATGCTTCCTAATTTTGCGTTCATTTGATTGAATCCACCAGAGAGAATAATAGGATAATCAAAGCTGTGCTACCTCTGGTCATGATTATACTATTATCCTAAATCAGGGCATCACAAAAGTACATATTAATGATTTATGTTCTCTACAGTCAATATCATCAAACAACAAATTTCCTAATAATTCAGTATCTCTAATTATATGATGTTCAATCAGATATTTGGCAGTCTATCATTTATCTAGCTTCGTCAAGTCAGGTTAATTGGAGCCCCAAAGTGTTTAATCCTGTGCACAAGTGTTCAACCTGGTTGGGATGCCATTTACCAAGAGCACAAATATTGTGTCAAGTTGGGACAGCAATTAAAACCAAATTCAGTCATGCCATGGAAAGAGTTCTTTTTTTTTTTAAATTAAGATTTATTCTCCAACTTTACAACTTTGGTAGTAACATTAATGATCTCTGGATATTTTAATTTCTATCTGAAGTTATAGTAACCTTAAAATGTTTTTTTTTTTTTTTTTTTTTTTAGAGAGAGGGAGAGGAAGAGAGAGAGAGAGAGAGAGAGAGAGAGAGAGAGAGAGAGAGAGAGAGAATCTTTTTTTGTAGATGGACAAACACAATGCCTTTATTTTTATGTGGTGCTGAGAATTGAACCCGGGTCCCGCCCGTGCTAGGCAAGTGCTCTACCGCTGAGCCACAATCCCAGCCCCAGAAATTTTTAAAGTGTTTAAAAAATCAGTTTAACCTCAATTTTCCATTATATTTTTAACAAGTGAATAAAATTTTGGTGAGTTATTAAGTAAATGAATTCAGATGTCTAATTATCCAATATCTTAAACACAAAACAAAAAGGGTAGAAGTGCTTCTCAAACTTGAGTGTGCCCATTATCTAGGGGTCTTTGATAGGGTTCTGATTCCATGGGGACAGGGATTCTGCATTACTAATGAGCTCCCAGGTGCTGCTGAAGCTGCAGATTTGTGAGCTGTATTAAGTAGCAAGAACCCAGAAGACTTTTTTGAAACTCATATGATTGCAAGAGAAACATTCACTTTAACTTGTCTTCATAAGCCAATTTGTATAAAGCCCGGCCATTTAGTTGCTTCAGAGTAGGGACTAACTCATTAACCTAAGGTGTCATTATTGTTAGATGAAGTACTGTTTTATGTGCTGCTAAGAGGGAAAATGCTGGCAAACTATGATGCATCCTGATTTCTGAAATGTTAAAATAAGAGTTTTAGAATGGAGAAATAAGGTGCTTTCTTAGATTTCTTCCCAGTTTCTATACAAAGTATTTACTCTATGTTAAATACTTTTTCTACAAGGCAGATGCTATGATTGTCCTATTTTACAGAAGCTTGGAGTGGCTGAACTTTGAACCCAGGTGTCTAAGACTGGAAAGGCCTATGGGAAGGGCTCTCACCCCTCAAGAGTATGCATCTCTGTGCTGTCTCTCCTGGTGCTCACTTAAACTAAGTGCATAGAATAGTCTCTGTGCTTGCTGTGTTTATTTTCCTTCAACACTTATCTTCTTTTAGCCGGGATTTTTTGTATTCATTACTGTATTGAAGTGGCTGTCTTGAACTCAGTGTGACCTTGCTCCTGCCAAATGCAGCCATCTCCTGGTCTGAATTTTCCTTGACCTCACCTCTATCGAACATATCTACTATGCTCTTTTTGAAATTCCCTTTGTGTTTCTGAATAGACATTTATATTCAATGATTGTTTGATTCTGAGTTAATCATACTTTTTTTTATCCTTGACAACCAAGTATCAGAAGTATATTAGAGGAATGCAGGCGGTATCTAAATCCCCACTGAATGAAAGTGAGGAATTTGGGAGTGCAATGCAAATGACAACTTTGAAATCACGGGTCTTGCTAGAATCTTTGTTGCTCCTACTCTGCATATTTTTATTGTTGAGTTTATAGTGTTATATCTAATTATGTTCACTAATCTTTGTATCCTATTAGACTGAGTGTCCTGTGGGAAGGGACTATGTTTTATTTATTTTTGTTCCTCCAACTCCTGTCCAATGCCTAGTATATGAATGATTCAGCACATCTGAGGCAAGACCACCAGTCACTATTTTGCTTGAGGAGACATTTTCTGATATCTGTCTTGTGTTATAGAGGACTCTTACTTACGAAGTCTCTAGCCCCGGAGTGGATCCATTGGAAAGAGGGGTGAGGAGGCTATGGTGATTGGTGATGCTCTTTGTTTTACATGGAGACCAACCTGGTCCCAGATTGAAGTTACTCTTGGATTATTTACTTTTTTTTTTCTTGCAGAAAATTTGTATATTCTGATTTTTCATGTGTTAGGTTTCTATTGCCAAGACAAAACTCTTGAGATTAAAAAAAAAACCTAAAAGGAGGAAATGCTTATTTTGGCTCAGGGTTTCAGAGGTTTCAGTCCTTGTCACATGTCCCTGTTGCCTCTGGGCCCATGGCAAGGCAGCAGACCCTGGTGAGAAGCATGTGGTAGAGGAGGCTGTTCACCTCATGGTGGCCCAGATACATGTATATACAGAGAGGACTGGGGGTCCCAACATCCCTTTTAAGGGTACATCCCTAAACCCCAACTTTCCTTCAACTAGGTCCCACTTACCCTAAAGGTTCTACCACCTACCAATAGTGCCATTGGCTGGTGACCATGCCTTCAACACATGGGCTGTTGGGGGACATTTAAAATCTGAATTATAACATCACATGGGGGGTAAAATGAACTTTTGTATGGAGGACTATGTCTTATATTGAAAAATATAAAATACCAACAAGGGTCATCCTATATTGTCATGTAAAATACAGTCCTCAGGGCCTAGGACTGAAGGGTTAGAGGTTCTCTAGGACTTGAATGAGTTGATCTCTGAAATGCCCTCTTGTTCTCCTTGAGAATCTCTCCCCTTTGCCCAGTGACTCCTCAGTCTATTCCCAGATCAGTCCACAGGGACATAAGCCTGGAGAGTTAGGTTTTCCCTCTTATTGGCTAGCGCGACTGTCTCTGATCCATCGTCTCCAGTCGTTGCCCTGGCTGCTGGAGCTGCTGGGTCATTTTGCTTAGGTTTGAGTCAGTTCACATTCTTCTTCTGAAAGAAGTCATGTAAAGTCATGGTTATTGGTAATTCAGCCATGTAGCCAAGCAGTTTTTAAGAAAAATCAAATTTAAAGAGCAAAATGACATAATCATTGACCCAGCCATAAATAATGTTACTGCTTGATTTTAGAGTCCATTATACCTATTTCTCCTTTTGTTTATCAAATGATTTGTGTTCAATGCAAACAGCACTTTTCTTAAGCCACTAATTTATCACTTTGGCAGAGCTGTGGTTGCAGAATGTTTGAAAGCACCGAGGTGGATGCAGAGGCCATTGGGAGGCAGTGTGACAGTATGGCCAGCAGAGGGCACTGGACTATTTGGGATAGATTTGACAGGGTTAGAGAAGCCTGTTTACCAGCTTTTGGGTGGAATAAATAAGTAAATAAAACTGCAAAAGAACACAGCATTATTTTTTATCTCACTAATTCCGTTAGAGGCACAATGAAATTTTAAAGAATGAAAATGGAAAAATTTATCAGCTTTCTCTTTAGGTCTGAATTCTATGCAAAGACAGTTTTCTGCCTTGGCTGTTGATCACTTACAAAGGGCTCACACAGCCTAATGCGCATGCACTCTCCATCTTCCTGATATATATCAGCTTGCCCCTGGGGGCGATGGGGAAAGTACTTAAATTATCCAAAGACTGGGTTTGAAAGTGATATGGCTTTTTTAACTTTGGGGAAGGCTTCAAAAATAAAGGAAATGCTGATGATACCAAATCTAGTTTCTAATGAAATTTTGTTTTTATTCCCCTCTGGATTTCTGATTCACTCGTTCCTTCCTTCATTCTTTTTATTTTTTATTTTTTTTATTGGTTGTTCAAAACATTACATAGATCATGACATATCATCTTTCATACATTTGATTCAAGTGGGTTATGAACTCCCATTTTTGCCCCAAATACAAGTTGCAGAATCACATCGGTAGGGGATAGGAAAGGTAGCAGAATACAACAGTCACTAATATGGCATTACGTAAAAATGTGGATGTGTAACCTTCCTTCATTTTTTACTCCCCATCTTCCTGCTCTCTCTTTACTTCCTACGTTTCTCCCTGCTAGGTGTTTAGTCTTCAGTCCGTGTTGTCTCCTGAAATTGTTTCAGCGTTATCTCTGCAGGTCGTGCCCCACTGTTACAGCTGGCTGTAAGAAGGTAATTTTCATTGCTATAGGTATAAACAATCTCATAAAAACAACTTATATTATTTAAAAGAAGCAAAAACTAGCAGTTATCTCAGGGCTTTCAAGTCTGTAATAGCAATGTAAAAGTACTCTTCAACACAGAGTGCTTAAACTTTTCCCTCTGAATTAATCTGTCTTTTATTTGTTAATTTTTTTAATTAAACCAAATCCACCTGTTTTTAAACAGTTAAAAGCATTTTAAACCCTTCACTGCAATGATTACTCCAGTGGATCTTGGACTTTTTAGGAATCATAATTTGTCTGTCATTTTGAAAAGGTTCACATGACTTAAAACAGGGAGGATGTTAATTTATTCATGTGAAACTGGTGGCAGAAATGTGGGCCAGGGCAAGCCAGAGGAAACAGAGGCAAAGGGCTTCAGTGAAGGAGAAGGTTGAGGAAGGTTAGTAAGACCCACCGAGGAATTGGAAGGAAAAAGGCACAAGAATGAGGAAAGCAAATAAAGCAGTCAGATTTGTTTGTTTTAAAGAATTTATCCTAGTGCATACCGAAATCTTTATAAGAGAGATAATTTGTGTAATATATAAATGAATACAAAAGGTCAAGGAAAGATGGTGATTTTTCCCTACTCCATATTAGTAAGAAAAGATAAAGGGTATAGGCCTCGTTGTAATTTCCTTCACTCCTAAAGCATACCTGCACATTGATATGAAAACCTAACATGTTTTCACTCTTTATGAATGCATTAATATATATTGTTTTATTATTATTATTTTTAAATTTTTTGGTACTGGGGATTGAACCCAGGGTTGATTAACCACTGAGCCACATCTCCAGCCCTTTCTAAATGTTTTATATTTTGAGACAGGGCCTCACCAACTCCATCAGGTCTTGCTAAATTGCTGAGGCTGGCTTTGAACTTGTGATTCTCCCGCCTCAGCCTCGTGAGTTGGTGGGATTACAGGTATGTGACACTGTCCCCAGCTAGACTGTTTTATTTTATTTTATTTTTTTTTTAAAGAGAGTGAGAGAGAGAGAGAGAGAATTTTTAATATTTATTTTTTAGTTCTCGGCAGACACAACATCTTTGTTGGTATGTGGTGCTGAGGATCGAACCCGGGCCGCACGCATGCCAGGCGAACGCGCTACCGCTGAGCCACATCTCCAGCCCCAGCTAGACTGTTTTAAAATGAATTTCCAAAAAGTTGCCCTTTACTGTGCTTCACAGAGTGCTGAATTCAATAGGCAATCAAATCATTGTTGGTTAAGGTTGACATACAGAAGAGACCTCTCTCTATGGATTACATATAATTGAGGTTTGGTATAAATTCTTACAGTATCTCTACTCTTCCATTTTGTGATCTTTGTACTACTAATCACTGGGTGCTGGTTGTGTGGGAGTTTGGTGGGCGATCTGGTCTATGCAGTAGAAGGACCACCATAGACAAGAGACAGGGAGCCTCAGGAATCCCTCTGCTGCATTATTACGGGGCCCCTATGCCTGTCTCAGACATGGTTCTTGAAGATGTTAGTGTCTTACAGATGGCAATGGAGGAGTATTGCCCTGTACATAGTGGCCCATGGTAAAAGCTGTGTCCTAGGATGTGTATGGTTCACCGAGAGCCACATCACTCTAGAGGCTTAGGAGAATGGGTCCAGTCAAAGCCATGGGAGTCACCATTGTTAAGCTGCATATTTTCTTCAGAAGGCTGAGATACTGAGAAGTAGTTGTAAGGAAGAGGCAGAGGAATGGTAATTATAAAGTCAGAGAGAAGGAATTTTCCTCCTGATAGAAGCTTGAAAGATTTGGAGGACATGGCAGATGCTTTAGTTTTAGAAATAAGGCCATTGGTGTAGTTAACATTGACTATAATCCTTCTATTATGAGAGTGGAGTTCTGAGGAGGGCTGGGTCATTTAACTGGTATTTTTGCAGGAGTGCAGGGAAAGGAAAGGCAGTAACACTAGTAATGTTATTCTTTAGCTCCTCCCTCCTCCTCAAGTTTAAGGAGGGATGGCTTCAGAGTGTGCCAAAAAATGGGTAGAGCCAAGAGTTCTTCTGCTACAGGTGGGAAGGAAGTCTTGCTGAGGAGTTCCCACCATTTCCAGGGAAGTCATGAGTGGCAGAATAATAGCTATGTTAGTAGGGCATCTCTAGAGAAACAGAATCAATAGAAAAAAATATATATATTTATTTATTTATAACAGGGAACTTATTAGGTTGGTTCACAGGATCAGAGGCTGATTAGTCCCACAGTAGCCATCAGTTTACTGGAGAGCTGGGAAAATTGGTAGCTGCTCCATCCAAGAAACTGGATCCTCAGAACAAATGCAAGATTGCATCTAAAAAAGAACCTGGATTCTAATGGCCACAGGTAACATGAACAGGAAAATGAACCTGCTGAAGAAGGGTTGAGCAAAGGAGAGCTAACTTCCCTCCCATGCTCTTTTGTTCCACTTGGGTCCCCAGTTTATTGGGTGACACCACCCACAAGCAGGGCAGGTCTTCTCCACACAGTGTGTAATATTTCCAGGAAACACCCTCACAGACACTCCCAGAAATATACTTTACCAATTTTCTATGCATCCCTCGATCCAGTCAGCTTGACAACCAAAGTTAACCATCACAATAGTGAAATGCATGAGAACAGACCTGCCAGAAGATGCCTGAAAACAGTGATGGATGTCTCTGGGGAAGGCTTGTCACTGGTAGTGGTGACCCCTACCCTTTGGCAGAGTGTGTCTGACTTTGGCTGGTTGCAGCCATGACTAGTGGACCGCGAAGAAGCCCTAGAAGCCCCCTGGGCAGCTGTGGTAGCAAAAAAAAAAAAACTTCTTTTTCTGCCAGAGACCCTGACCTTTAATTACTCGTGGGTGCTTGCTTAGCTTCCATCCAGATGGCGACGCCACTTTATGATGACCTCTGCGTAAGTGTGATACTATGGTGCATATTTTAAGGATTTCTAAGGGATTTAGTAATCAAAATACACAATCTATTTCTATCTGCTAAGTACTCAAACTTATTACTTTGGTATATGGAATGAAAGATAAATTTGACACAATCAAAAGAAATGCATATTTGATTTCAGATTAATTGAATGGAAGGTAGAAAAATGAAAATGCTCTAATAGTAGCTTTAAACAGAATAAACTATGGACTTTTCAAAGGCTTATGATTATCCTTAATCGTGCCAAAATGAAGCTTGAAGCAATTATGGGTAATACAGATGTATGATTAATACCAGCTGTACCCAGGTTTTGATTATATAAGAAAACAGGCTTAAACTTTTGGCAGATGGTGAACCTGAAAGTTCAAGTAAATCCAAGTTTTAAAATACTCAGGATGTAGGGAGCAGTTTTGTTTGGAGAATTTATACTTTCTCTCTCCACAGGGAATGCATTGAAACTGGTAATCTCCAATTGTGCCTTTGTTTTTTTCTGAATCCTCAAGCTTATCATTTTCCCAATGCATTGAGTTTGTCAAGAGAGACATTTTTTTCTTTTTTCTTTTGGTTTGACACGTGCAGACTTCCATTAGCCTCTCTTCACTTTCCTCAAGCTTTCTTGACTCTCCTGTGGGAAGGCTCTCTCTCAGTCGCTGTAGTGCAAATGGGCATCATGATTGTTGGGAGACTCCTTCTTACTACAGCAATGTGATCTCTCTCTTGATCTCTCTTCATCTGGGGCATGGAAGCAAGGGGCAAATTAAAATACTGTCATTTCCAGGTATAGTGGTGCACACCTGTATTCCCAGCTATCTGGGAGGTTGAAAGCTGGAGAATCGCAAGATTGAGGCCAGCCTCAGCAACTTAGTGAAACTCTGTCTCAAAATAAAAAATAAAAAGGACTAGGGGTATAGTGCCGCACTCCCAGTCCCAGGGGGTGTTGAAGGAGATGGAGCTGAGAGAATGGTGACTTATAGCTTCAATGAGGGCAAGAAAGAAACTGGCTTGTCAAACCCTCCCAGCAGGACTGCAGAAAGGGCCAAGGACATCAGCACTGCTGTCTCACCATCAGGCCCAGAGTTTTAGGGTGGGGTTCCACAGTGCTTGTTTACATTTCCTGATAAAAGCAGCAGATCCCTCCTCTTCAGGAGGTGGGTGGGGTAGATATCAGGGCCCTTACCTTGTTATCCTTCATTAGTTAGGCATTTGGGTTTTATGGGAGAATGTGATTTGAGTTTCATGTGATCACACCCAAACCAGTGGAAATGGTTGGGCTATAAATCTCCAATGTGACTTTTGGAGTAGGGGAAATGAAATCAGAGATGATAGCAAAGTGGAGAAAAAAAATAGAAACATAATGTTAGGGATCAGAATATTACCTGAAAACAACATGCAGGCGTACAACCCACCAGTCTTCTCTGATGGCGCCATCATGGAATGCTCTCCTTCAGAAAACGCTAAGTGGAGATTTCCAATCTAGGATGGATGGAATGGCTTGGAGGGAGTATACTTTTCAGACACTCTGTTACTTAAAATGAATCATTATTATGGAAAGTAAAGACATGGTTTCTTCCTTTAAGGGATTGCTCTTGTCAAAGGGTCAAAAAGGACAAATGCAGATAAGTCAGGAAAAATGTAACATTCATTAAACATATCATCTGCTAGGAATTATATCAAGTGCTTTGTATATGTCATATTCATTTCATCACTATGAGCTAGGTGTTATTATCCATATTTTTCTGATAAAAATGGAAACTGAAGAGATTAAATAGCATGGCCAAAGTCTCGCCAAAATAAAAAATCATATCCCAGATCTGAATCATGGGGTCTGACTTCAGATCACTTTAACCACTATTTGCTAGCTCATGGACACTCTCAGTGCCCCTCTGTTCAAGAGGCAGCAAACCATCTTCACAGGTACCTAACTAATGGTTGAACAGCTAGAACACAAAGGCTAGGCAGCATGGCTTGTCTGATAAGTCAGATGGGGCTGAAAAGGGATGGCTTTATGCTCAAAAGGTATTTTAAGAGGAGGGGAGAAAATATGCATTCATCCTATGCAAAGGCAGTTGAATAATTTCCTGGATTGATTCCGCTCTTTATTTCCTCTTTTAAAACAAGTAATTTTCTTAATTTGCTAGACCATCTCTAATTATGGGGCTCAAAGACGTTTATTTGTTATATTAAAAATGCAAGTTTTAATGGTTCACTCTTAAGAGGCTCAAACAACAAGAAACAATTAGCTCTGTGGCTCTTGGCCAAGCAGTGCTAAGGCCTAATTTCATCTAATATTTCATTTGGCCGGAATGTAGGCTGGAGTTCTCTTAGAGTAATTTTCCTTGCTTCTTGACTCTCAGCAGTAAATCGTTCTACCAAGGAAATGAGCAACTATCTGGGCCTCTTCTTCCTTGCACTGGTTGGTTTTAATGACACTTGCAGTCTTCCCATAATTTCCCAGGATGATGTGCTGCTTCTGTGGAGCCTGTTCATCTATCCACTCATTAGTCACTCAGTTTTTTCATCTTCCCTCCTTCCTCTCTCCTTTCCTTCCACTTATCTTTTTTCTTCCTCTTTCATTCTCTACTACTTCTTTCCCTATCCTCCCTTCAACAAATAATTGCTAGGTTCTCAAAAATTCCAGGCTCTGTACTAAGTACTGTGGGGATATATACACAGATGGATGAATAAATATTATAATTGATTTGTTCATTCATTCAATGAATATTTATTGAGTATTGTGCTCCAAGTTTTAATTTGCAAGATAGAAATAAAGCCTCTTTTCTCAAGAAATTGTATTCTTGGGTATGCATGGGAGAGGGATGGGGTGGGGGCAGCATAAAAAGAAAAAAACAATCCAAACAAATAAATATATCATATGTCAAGCAGTAGTAAGGGCTAGGAAAAAAACCTAAGCAGGGAATGGGAAGACAAGTGCTGTGGAGAGTGTCTTGCTTTTACAGAGGCTGGTTAGGGCAGGTCTCACTGGTATGATGACATTTGAGCAGAGAGACATTTATCTGAGGGATAAATGTATCGGGTATCAAGGGAACTCACTTCTAACAGAGAAAGTGAGGACAGATAAATAACTAAGGGTAGAAAGAGGCAAAATGTGGAAGTGAGGTAAATGAAAAGCTCTGGGTGAATTTAGAGGAATGATCTTTCCTTCTTCTGTCTCCCGGGGATGGGGTTCTATGCAGAGCAAGCTCCAATTCTTAGGGGGTAACTTGCATATTCTGATACCTCATAGCAAAGCCTGTCCCTTCAGGCCCTCTTTTGAAGAGGGACCAACCTCCTTGGTTATGAGATAGTTGGGCTGCATGCCTTAATCACGAGGCTGAGATTCTAACAGAGTGGAAAATAGTTCAGATCACTCACATATTTTTTTCTTCTGGTGTTAGACTCCTCTAAATCGTATTTTGTATTTAGAAGAAGACAAACCTTCTGTTCTTACCCAGTGTTGGGCACCAAAGACAGGGAGGCAAAGGGATTGCTCTTGTTACTAGGTAAGTGGGCCTCTGCTCAGATGTGGGATGCCTCCATTTGTATAGGTTTTGGTCAGTTTGTCAGGGCCCTTGCTCTTCCTCTAGAGGGAGGTACCCCAGGGAAAAAGGAAATGCCTCAACACAGTGTATGTTCACATTTGACTATGGCCAGAGAGAAAGCAAGGCACTATGAAGAGGAAACATAAAAGATCACACAATTATTTTTAAATGGGACAGTGACAGGAGGGGATATAAGACACTAACTGGGGAGGCAATGAATGGAAAGAGTACATACAGGGCAGGAGAAAGGATGAAAAAAAAAAGGATAATATTTTCACAGAACAAATGCATCCAAATCTTAAAATTGATCCAGTGGCGATCTCCTGAGATAACAGCTGTAGACATGTTTAGAAAGAGAAGAAATATGTGGATAGCTACTGGAAGCAGTGAGTGGTGCATGGGGGTCTGCAGGAGCCAAGGCAAGCTCATGATGGTGGAGCTAGGGTGCTCTGGAGACAAGCATGATTTTTAGGGGGGCTAAAGGTGGAAGGAGAGTCAAAACAGAAGAGGGAAAGAGGAGAGAGATGGGTGCCCAAGTAGAGGAAATGACCAAGGGAACTTTAGCTGTACAAATATTTGATGTTGAATTTTAAATTATTTAGGTTGCTGCAACATAGACTTTTCTTCTCAAAATCTTCAGTAATATTTTCTGTTCCTTGATATATCTTGATTGGAAGTTGTGTTGGATAGAAGTTAAAGACAAGAACAACCCAGGGAAGAGCAGGGTGGAGACAGATGGCAGTGGGTGGTGTGAGGACCCCCAATCTTAAGCATTTACTCAGCAGAGGCACAGAAGTAGAGGCATCCTCCAGGGAGCCAGAAATGGGCAGAAATCCTGAGGCTGCCACTGTTCTTTCCTACTATCCATAAAAGGGAGACTTTAATCTACCTCTACCTAGATACTAGGGGATAGGTCAATGCCAGCTAATATTTGAATTACATGTATTTAAAAAATTATTATAAATTTTCATTAGGATGTAGGTGAATCAGAACTTTAGAAGTGAGGATGAAAGCTAAAACTCCAGTGTTCAACATGAAGGGGAAGTCATTGTTTGAAGTACTGCGCTAAGCGGCTCATCCTTTTAATAGCTGGGAATAAAGGCTGTCCTTAGTTGAGAATCATCTAATTTGTCTGTATCTCAGGAGGGTCTTTTATAAAATTGGGTCTTTGTTATGGGGACTCTGGAAGTGGAGGGATTCTATGCTATTTTTTTTTTTTCTTTTCATAGCCTTGAGTGAACATCTGCCACCTTTAAATGTCCTTCTCAATTTCCCTGCTTTTGAAGCTATGGAAAACCCCAACGATCAACAGGAGAAAACTTGTGTGAGACTGAGCCAGGAGATGACTACTTTTTACAAGGCTTGCCCTTTGATTTTAATTCTGACTGACTAAGAACAGTGTGTGTTCCGAAACTCCCTCGTCTCATTTGGAGACTTCTGATTTTTGATAAGATGATGAACTGAGGTAGGTTAGCTGTTTCCTTCTCTCTAATCAACACTAAAATGCTGCAGAAGTGAGAGGAAAGCCAGTGGGGCTGGTAGATTACAAAAAACAAAAAAAAGGCAAACAAACAGGCAAATAAACTCTTAGGGCCCCAAGGCCAAGAGTAGGTCTGGGTTTCAGGGTGTGGGAAATGGCAGCCTGCTTTGGAAGAGGGCTGGATGCCAATATGTGCACTAGGGTTGCCAATAGCCTCAGAGGTTGATCATGCACTCACAGAGTGGCTAGTCCAAATTCAGATGTGCTGTCAGTGTGCCATACATTGCCCCATTTTGAAGACTCAGTCTAAAAAAGGAAGGTTAGATATCTCAATACATCTATATTGCTTACCTGTTGAAATGATGGTATTTTAGTTACACTGGCATAAATAAATAAAGCATATTATTTGTTTTAGTTCACTAGGGCTGTCATAACAAAGCACCATTAGTTTTCTCAGAATTTTGGAGGCCAGAAGTCCAAGATCAAGGTGTCAGGATGGTTGGTTTCTTCTGAGGCCTCTTTACTTGGCTTGTTGATGGCCATCTACTATCAGTCTTCACAGAGCCTTCCCTCTGTACACGTCTGTGTTCCAATTTCTTCTTATAAGGACACCAGTCATATTGGATGAAGGCCCATCCCAGTGACATCATTTTGACTTAATTACCTCCTTATATACCGTCCTTTCTACTTTCTTTTCTTCTCTTTTTCTTTTTGCAGTACTGGGGGTTGAACCAATGGGTACTCTATCACTGAGATATATCAGTCCTTAGAAAAAAAATTTTCTTTGAGACAGGGTCTGGCTAAGTTGCCAAGGCTTGCCTGGAACTTGTGATCCTTCTGTCTCAGCCTCTCAGGTAGCTGGGATTATAGGCATGTGTCATAGCATCTAATCTTAAAGACCCTATTTGTAAATATAGTTGTTCTTTCATACCCATGGGTCTGTATTCATGGATTCAACTAGATAAGGAAAGAAAATATTTGTAAAAAGTGTGTCTGTACTGAACATGTACATGCTTTTTTTGGGTAATTATTCCCTAAACCATACAGAATAACAACTATTTATGTAGCATTTGTATTATATTAGGTATTATAAGTAATTTAGAGATGAATTAAAATATAAGCAAGGATCATATGCAAATAATTACTAACATGACACTATGTTATAAAAGGGACTTAAGCATCTGTATGTTTTGGCATTTGGAGGGGATCATGGAGCCAATCCTCCACAGATATCAAGGGGCAACTATATAGTCATTTTGTGGGTTAGAACTTCAACCTATGAATTTTGGGGGAACATAATTTAGTTCATGGAATTATTAAATTAATTTCACCTGTATCTTTTTACTTTTTAGAATGTGATTACCAGTGGGTGCGATGGTGCACACCTGTAATCCCAGTGACTCGGGAGTCTGAGGCAGGAGGATTGCAAGTTCAAAGCCAGCTTCAGCAAAAGTGAGGCACTAAGCAACTCAGTGGGATCTTGTCTCTAAATAAAATACAAAATCGGGCTGGGGATGTGACTCAGTGGTCAAGTGCCCCTGAGTTCACTCCCCGGCCCCCCACCCCCTGCAAATGTAATTACCAGAAAATTTAAGATTACATGTGTGGCTTGCATTTTATTTCTGTTAGGGCTGCACTAGACCATAACTCCAAAAGGTCATGTTCCTTTGTATGTTGTTTACGGCTAGATTTTCTGGTACCCTGAACAGTGGCTGCCACAGATGCATGCTTAAAACTATTTGCTGAATGTAGAAGTATGGACACAATGGACTGTAGATATTCTAGAAGAGAATTTTAGCGTGAGTCTCTAGGTACTGTTCCTTGCCCTGGTGTTAACCCAAGTATCTCACTGTTGGCCCTGTTTCCACTATAAGTCAAAAATACAGTAGCTATCCTGGCACCTGCATAACATCTGTGGAAGTCAGTCTGGCCAAGCTTGGGGAGTTCACAATAGGTGGGGACATCCACTGGTCTTGGGACCCTCGCTCCCTCCCAGCATCTTTGCTATCTTGACTGGTAGGTGCTAGACAGGCAGGTCTTGAAGAAGATTCATGCCAAGAGGGGCATAGACAGTCATCTGAGGACTTCCGAAAGGTCCCTGGAAACCTGTAACTTAGTCGCTCTACAAAATGATTTTAAAAGATGATTAGGGAATATTTTTGAAAAAAACTAGATGAATTAGATTTCTTGAGATATACAAAATTAGAAAATTAGTGAAAGAAGAAAGATGGAATTTGAATTTGGAATGGTAATCAAAGATCCTCACTTCTATCCCAACTCCCCAAAAGCCCTGGACAAAGATGGCTTTATGGGAAAGTTCTACCACATTTTAAGAAAAGAAATTAACAATTTTTTGGGCTGGGGATGTGGCTCAAGCGTGCAGCCTGGGTTCAATCCTCAGCACCACATACAAATAAAGATGTTGTGTCCGCCGAAAACTAAAAAATAAATATTAAAATTCTCTCTCTCTCCTCTCTCACTCTCTCTTAAAAAAAGAAAATAACAATTATATGTAAATTTTAGAAATAAAGAAAGAGAGAAAGCTTCACAACTCATTTTATAAATAAGAATGACCTTAAAGCCAGATAAAGATGGCACAAGGAAAGGTAATTACAGGCTCATTTTACTTATGAACTGCATGTAAAAATCCTAAATAACATATTATATAACTCAATCCATTAGTGTATTACAAATAAGAATGATTTAGCTTCAGAATTTTATCAATGTAATTCACTATATTAATTAACTAAAAATGAACCTTCCATTGTCTTGATAAACTTAGTGAAAGCTTTTGATAAATTTCAACCTCTATTAATGATTAAAAAAATACTTCCTGTACTTGTTCCTACCAGTTGAGTTATATGCTTCCCAGGACTTGGCTGTGTTGTTCCCAGAGTTGTTGTTTTTTTTTTTTAATCAGTTGTACTTGCTATTGTGATTATGTAATTTAGTTAAATATTATGTGAATTAAAGAATTCTAAGCGTGAAAAGAGAATTATTTCCTTGAGAGTTCAATTGAACATTCTAAAAATACTTGCTAAAGGCAATCTACTAATAAATACTGCTATTGGTTTGGTAGAAATGCCCTTCATATTAAAAGCAAAGGCCTTTGTCCTATGTAAAAAGATTGGTGAATGATTACAGATTCATGTATTTTAAGTTAAAATAAGAATTTTAATGATTGCATCCCTTAATGTGATTCCCCTTTTTACTGTCTTTTGTGGTATTAATTGGTTCCAATTATGTCAGATAAGAAAGTTCCTACTATATTCTTTTGGAAAAAACAAGCAACACTGCCTGAATTCCCAGGATCACCCCTTTTATTATTTTTAACCTCTTGTTGGATTGTGAAGAGAGGACTTCTAAGTCCTACTCACAGCTGAATCACAGCTTGGATGAGAGATGAGCCGGGCTGCCTCTAGGAGGTCTTGGCCTCTGTTTCTCTTGCCCTTTTATTCTATCTGCCTCAATTTTGCTTCATCCCCCTTCTCTTTCCTTCAATTAACTAAACCTACAAAAGGTCATAGATTTAAGGATCCTAACTGGATTTACTTGTGGACACATATGTTGGAGTCCTTCTGCCTATCCATCACTTTTTTTTTAAATGTGAAAATTGTACATCTTCACCCCTCACAGTATAAATCAGAAATAGAAAGTTAAAATAGAAGATAGAGAAAATCAGAAATGGAGAGTTAAAGATGGTCATGGTACAAAGTTTCTTACAGGGTATTTCCTGTTTCCCCTTAAGAAAACATAAAAAAAAATTTATGCAGGGTTATTTTCATTTCAGAGTTGAGGCACAATACATGTACAACAAATATCACCATGCTTAATGTGTGGTTTAATGAATTTTACCAGATTCATGTTGTCATGTAACAATCACCATAATCAAATTAGAAAACACCTCCAAAGTTTTCTCTTGCACTTTTGCAGTCAAGCCTCCCTCTCTCCTTGTTCCCTTCAACTACTGATCGATGTCTGTCCCTCAAACTACACAGGTTTCTGTGTGAACAAATATTTTTCTTGTTTTAGTTTTTATGGATAACTAGTATTCCACTTTGTACATACACTATAATTTATAATCCATTCATCTGTTAGGGGTATGTGGATTGATTCTGTCTCTTCACTATTACAAAATAATGCCGCAATGAACAAGGGAGTCTAGATATCTCTGTAACATACAGATTTCAATTCCTTCAAATATAATACCCAGTAGTATAAATGCTGAATCATATGAAAACTCTGTTTTTAGTTTTTTTGAGAAAACTCCATGCTATATTTTATAATGGTGATACCAATTTATAAGACTTTTCCCCCTCTGTATCCTCATGAACACTTGCTAAATTTCACCTGTTTGGTAATGGCTATTTTAATACCTGTGAAGTGATATCTCATTGTGATTTTACTTTGCATTTTCTTTGCTAATTAGTGATGCTGATCACTTTTTTTTTTTTACATACCTTTCGGTTATTTGCACGCCTTCATTTGAGAAATTTTTATGCTGGTTATTCGCCCATTTTTAAATCAGGTTATTTATTTTCTTATAATTGAGTAGTGTTTTAATCATCCTTTTCACTGCTGTGACCAAAAGACCTGGCAAAACAATTAGAGGAGGAAAGGTTTTTGGGGGGCCTCATGGTTTTGGAGGTCTCAGTCCATAGGTGGCTGACTCCATTGTTCTGTGCCTGAGGTGAGGCAGAACATCATGGTGGAAGAGTGCAGTGGAGGAAAGTGGCTCAGGAAATCACACCAGGAAGGAGAGATTGAGAGAGATTGGGGGGAGGGGCGGGAGAGGGTGAGAGGGAGAGAGAAAGAGAGAGAGAGACAATAAGGTCAGCTCACCAAATATATATCCCCCAAAGTCATGCCTATCCCCAATGACCCACCTCCTCCAGCTACACCCTACCTGCCTATAAACAAATAGTTTTAGCGGTTCACATATTTGGAATATTAGTCCTTTCGTTGATGTATTTGCAAATATTTTCTCCCAGTCTTTGGGTTCTTTCTTCTCTCTTTTGTTTCCTTTGTTGCGCAGAAGCCTTTTATTTTGATGCTCTCCCTTTGTCTCTTCTGGCTTTTGTTGCCTATGTTTTGGGTCATATTCAAGAATAATCGCCTAGAACAATGTCATGGAGCTCTCCCCCTGTGTTTCCTGCTAGTAGTTTCACAGTTTTAGATCCTATGTTAAAGATTTTAATTCCTTTGAGTTAATTTTATATGTGGTATGAGATAATTTTGTTCTTCTGCATTTGGATCCAGTTTTCCTAGCACCATTTGTAGAAGAGACTGTTCTTTCCTTCTTGTGTGTTCTTGGCTCCTTTGTTGAAATTCAGCTGGCTGAGGGTGTGGCTTTGTTTATGGGTCTCTTTGCCGTCCCTTTGGTATATGAGTCTATTTCTGTGGTAGCACTGGGCTGTTTTGATTGACATAGGTCCATAGTGTGATGCCTGCACCTTTGTTCTGTTTGCTCAGGTGCTTTGGCTACTTGAGATTTCATATGAATCAGGATTTTTTTTTTTTCTATTTCTTCAAAGAATGTCCTGATAGGACTTACTTTGAATTTGTAGCTAGCTTTTCATAATATGGATGTTTTCCCAATACTAATTCTTCTGATCCATGAACACAAGATATATTTCCATTTATTTGTATCTTCTTCAATTTCTGACATCAGGGTTTTATTCTTTTCAGTACACAACTCTTCAATTCCTTTGGTTAATTTATTCCTAAGTGTTTTGCTTACTTATTGTACATATGGTAAATGGAATTATTTTCTTAATTTTTTTTCAGATGGTTCACTGTTAGTATATGAAAACGTTACTGATTTCTATATAATGATCCTGTATCCTGCAATTTTACTGAATTTGTTTATTAGTTTTTTGGTTGGGTTGGGTCTTTAGGGGTGATCATGTCATCTGAAAACAGGAAAAATTTAACTCCTTCCTTTCCGATTTGTATACCCTGTTTTTCTTTATTGTGTCTAATTACTCTAGCTAGAACTTTCAGTACTATGTTGAGTAGATGTAGTGAGATTGCGTATCCTTGTATTGCTTTTGATCTTAGAAGAAATCTTTCAATTCCCCACCTCCCTTGAATATGATGTTAGCTGTGGGTTTGTCCTATATGGTCATCATTGGGTTAAGGTTAATTGCTTCTATATATAATTCTTATAGATTTTTTTTAATCATGGAAAGGAGGTAAAACATTTGCTGCATCTACTAGGTGATCATATAGGTTTTGGTCCCAATTTTTGGTGTTTCCCATTTATAGATTTGTGTATGTTGAGCCATGCTTGTGTCTCTGGGATAAATCTCACTTGATCATCACGGCAAATGATCTTTTAAATGTGCTGTTGAGTTTAGTTTGATAGCATTTTGTTGAGGATTTTTGCATCTATACTGTGCTGAGACTGTCCTTTCTCCATTCTGTGTCCCAGGCATCTTTGTTTTGTTGAAAATTCGTTCAGCATGATAGATTTTGCATATCTCTGCAATTTTCTTTTTGTAATATCCTTGTCAGCTGTGGTATTAGGGTAATTATGGCTTCATAAAATGAGCTATGAAGTATTTCCTTTAATTGTTGGAGATTTTGAGAGGGATTAGTATTAGTTCTTCTTTAAATGTTTGGTAGAATTCCCCATGGAAGTGTTTTTTCCGTTTCTTGGTTAATATCCCAGAGTGGAATTTGCTGGGCTGTATGGTAAACATATATTTAGCTTTATAAGAACTACCAAATTATTTTCCAAAGTAGTTCTACCATCTTGTACTCTTGTCAGCAATGCATAAAAATTTTAAATTTGAGCTATTCTGATGCCTGTGTTCATGAGGGATATTTGTAGTTATTTTTTCTTATGATGTCATTGTCTGATTCTGCTATAATGGTAAAGCTGGGTTCATAAAATATTTTTTTAAATATTTATTTTTTTAAGTTGTAGTTGGACACAATACTTTTGTTTTATTTATTTATTTATTTGTTTAATGTGGTGCTGAGGATCGAACCCAGGATCTTGCACGTGCTAGGCGAGTGCTTTACCGCTGAGCCACAATCCCAGCCCTCATAAAATATTTTGCGAAGGAGTTTCTTCTATTTTATGAAAGAAAATTTTCTTTCTTTTTTTGGGTAAAATAATAAACTATGAATTGAACCAAAGGATTTAAGACTATTAAAATAATATTTGTTTTTGAGTGGGCTTAAGTATTTTGTGAGATTTTGTAAGATTTTGAGCATTTCATGAGTTTTTTCCCATTTTATTGAAGTTGTCAAATTTTTGGCACAAAGTTCTTCATTTCATCCTTCTATTTTCATTTTATTGTTTGTAGAATCTTTACTAGTGATCAAGATCCTGCAATTCTTGATATTGGTAGTTTGTGTCTTTCCTTTTGTTTTCTTAATTGGCCTGGTTTATAAAATTTATTGATCTGTTCATGTAACCAGTTATTTGTTTCACTAATTTTTTCTGTAGTATGAAAGCTGAAATAGGAAGGCCAAATGTCACATTAGTCATCCTCAGCTATGAAAGGGAACATTGGACAACTCCTTTTTTTTGGCACTCTGAGTATATACATGAATGAGTCTTATTGACTTTGGTGTTACTAGTAATTATTAGCAAGTAGTCAAATTTGCAAATATGGAATCTGCAAACGATGAGGATCAGTTGTGATTTGTTATACTATTTTTTTTTGCTTAATGCTGCACCTAGACTATTTTTAAAATTTTTTAAAAATTTGTTTTGTTTAGTTATACATGACAGTACAATGACTGATATATCATACATTTGAATCAGATACTATTGATAGAGAAGGATCTTGGCATGGAGTAACTTGGGGGAGAGACAGTGCTTTCCAGAATCCATAAAAAGTGAACAGAATGAGGTAGGTAGAAATAATAAATAGGTAGCAAGAAGACATAAAGAAAGGACAAGCCAAATAAACTTTTAATTCAGAAGTATAATATACTTTTTCTAGGCTTACTACTTCCTAAGTCAGTCTTTCTCCCAGGTGTGTCACTCCCAAATTTCTGAGAAATCTGTAAATCTACCTGTGAACTATTAATTAGCCCCCTCTCAATAAAAAGATTAAGTAGAGAGAACTGACATTTTAAGAAACATATAATTTATGAGGACTTTCCAGTGCTATCTATTGATTAGATAATGAAGAACGCATCAGTTTAAAGATCCTGAGAGGGCTGGGGATGTGGCTCAAGTGGTAACGTGCTCGCCTGGCATGTGCGGGGCACTGGGTTCGATCCTCAACACCACATAAAAATAAAATAAAGATGTTGTGTCCACCTAAAACTGAAAAATAAATATTAAAAAATTCTCTCTCTCACTCTCTCTCTCTCTCTTAAAAAAAAAAGATCCTGAGATTGACCAGACCACTATAAACCATTTTGCCATCACCACTCTGATGTCATTCCCACATCCCTTCTTTTATCTACCCTCTCCAAGTTTCCTCCACCCACCAGATGTCCTAAATTCTTCCTTGAATGTGTATTCCTCGCTTTACCGCCAAAGGCATCTCTCCCTTGAGATTGCCCGTATTCTCCCTTGAATGTGCACTTACTTTCCCAAGTAAACCTCTGTCCATATCTCTGGCTCTTGCTAAAATCGTTTCTTATCACATAAGCCAAGGTCCCCATTGGTCCTGAGTGGCATTTCCTCTTTTCTCTGGGAACTTCTTGGACCCTTCTCTAGAGACATCTCTTTTCCCATGAGAAGAATACTACCCATATCCTTCCCAGGTATGAGATGGGGGAAGAAATAACAATTGTAGCTCTTTTTCAGCAAGACCTTGGTTACATATTTTTGAATGAAGTGGAATTTTTGGCCTTGGTCTCATATGCATAAAGAGTTTCACATGTAGACTTTTTTTTTTTTTTTTGGTACTGGGGATTGAACTCAGGGGCACTCAACCACTGAGCCACATCACCAGCTCTATTTTGTATTTTATTTTAAAGACAGGGTCTCACTGGGTTGCTTAGTGCCTTGTTTTTGCTGAGGCTGGCTTTGAACTTGCAATCCTCCTGCTTCAGCCTCCGGAGCCTCTGGAATTACAGGTGTATGCCACCATGCCCAGCACATGTAGACTTTTGATGGTATTTTCAAATAAATTTATCCCTTTAGTTTCAAAATATTTAGAATTGAGCCAAAGTGCTCATTTGTGTGTGGCTTTAAACACATGCTTCCTTGTGGGATCGCACTTTGTATTATACACTACCAAGTGATCTTTAAAAAAGTTCTGTAACTCTGTTATGATTGCATTTTTGTCATTAATGCCTTCAGTTTAAACACTTAATATATGATGGTTTTTATAACTTGTTTTACAATTTATTTGTTTTGTAATAAATCTCAAAAATGTAAGTGGCCAGGCCTGACTTGATTTCTAAGAGCATCTCCTTTTCCTATTGTTTTCTGAGGAGGAAGAAAAGGGAGAGAGGAACAAATGTAAAGGAACTTCTTGCAGTGAATATTGGAGGGAGAAAGCTGTCAGCATAAAGTGACCTTGAACTCACAGAAGTGTACATCACAGCTGCTTCTGAAATCAGAGGCTGGCTAAGGGACCATGATGCTGATACCTGAGGTAGCCGCTATGGTATTAATACCTCCAAGGATTAGAGAGGCTAAGCATTTTGTCTAAGATCACACTGTAAATAAGGGTAGAGAATCTTTATATATTTTTGCTGGAAGTCAAAAAGCTTGGATGCAGTCCTAATTTGCTACTACTTAGCTATGTGACCCTGTGCAAGTCATTTAAGCCATGCAGACATTTATTTGTAAAATGTAAAGTGGTGATCTTCAGGGTCCTTTGCATGAGATACATGCATTTAATGTTAAAGCAGCAGAATTTAGAAAACTAAATAAGCAGATGAGGTGCTTATTTCTTACTTGAACAGAAAGAATATTTTCTCTTCTAGTGGAGTCCAAATGATTTTCCATTTTAAATGGAGAAAGTAGATCTTATTAAGTATTTATAGCAACTGCAAATTGCTTAGATACAATTCAATATCTCATTTGATTCTGGCAAGAAGCAAATGATGCCTCAAAATTTAACAAATGCTTCAGCCAGTTTAATGCACAAAGGGATATCTGATAGCAGTTCAAGTTTAAAGAAAGCTGAACATTTCTTAAATGATATAGCTTTGAGGTCTGCTTGAGAAAATTTGTACATTTTCCTGAAATATTCATAGTTAAGGTCTAAAGCATGCACCCTTCTAAAGTAATTTATCTTAGTCATCAGAGGTGCATCTTGGATCTATGACAACTACATAAGGAAGAGAAATGGTTATCTGGAAATTGTTGATGATACCCCTTGGTGAGGACACATGGTGACCATGGAGACCCATAATCTTGTTTTTGTTCCCATTTCTTTATTTTGAATAATTTCAAACACAGAAGAGTTGAAAGAAGAGTGAAGGGATATCTGTATGCCCTCCACCTGTATTCAACAATTATTTTTTGGGGGGTCATAGTTGTTTTATGTATCTAATATTTGGTAGAACTATTTGAAAGTAAGAGTCCTATATGCATTAGAATGTGTCACTTAAAGACCAAGAACATTCTTCTACACACATATAATACTCTTAACTAAATTAGCAGTAGGTCTCCAATTTGATGTTCACATTTGTCAATACCCATTCCATATCAAATTTCTCTAATTGTCCCCAAATAACTTTATATTCTTATCTTTGAATCAAAATGTAATCATGGTTTACACATTGCATTTAGCTGTTATAGATATTTAGTGTCTCTTAATCTAGAACATTAACCCCCCTCCACTCCCTGCATTGGCTTTGAAATGGTCCTAGGCAGTTGTCATGTAAAATGTCTCCAATTCTGGATTTTTCTGATTGCTTCCTCATGGTGTTATTGAACTTGTACTGCTATTTCCTTGATGTCTGTAAATCAAAAGTTAGGTTAAGGGCTGGGGATGTAGCTCACGCGGTAGCGTGCTGGCCTGGCATGCGTGCGGCCCGGGTTCGATCCTCAGCACCACATACAAAGATGTTGTGTCCGCCAAAAACTACAAAATAAATATTTAAAAAAAAAGTTAGGTTAAGAGGCTTGATTAGATTCAGGTTAAACCTTTTGGCAAAGACATTTTATACACAGTTGTTTATCATGTGTGAGAAACACAAGATTAGGTTGTCCTACTATTAGAACCTCAAGGTTGGACACTTGATTATTAAGATGGTGACTAGCACATTACTCCATTGTAAAGATATATTTTTTTTCTTTGTGAAGTAAGTATTCTGTGGCACCCAATGAGGAGAGAATGTTCTCCATTTCAACTGAGAGTACCACTACTTGAGTTCCTCAGGGACTGGACGGTTTGGACACACAATCAGCCAAGTTGGGTGGACTCTGCTCTTCTCCTGGGTCACTTCACAGAAGCTGATGTAGCTCAGATGGTTTCAGCATCCACTAAAGATCCTTGCCTAAATAGGTGTAAATAGTAAGGGTAGCTGTTTTAGTCAGCTTTTTCATTGCTGTGACTAAAAGATATGACCAGAACAATTGTAGAGGAGGAAAGGTTCATTTGGGGGCTCATAGTTTCAGAGGTCTTAATCCATGGACAGCAGGCTCCATTCCTCAGGGCTTGAGGTGAGGTAGAACATCATGGCAGAAGAGTGTGGTGGAGGGAAGCAGAAAGGAGAGAGAGAGAGAGAGAGAGAGAGAGAGAGAGAGAGAGAGAGAGAGAGAGAGATATCACTTTCCAGATACAAATATACACTTCGAAGCCACACACCAATTCCCACCTCCTCTGGCCACATCTTACTACTTCAGCCACCACTCAGTTAGTCCCTACCAGGGGACAAATTCACCAATTGGGTTAAGGCTCCCACAACCCGATCATTTCTCCTCTGAACCTTCTTGCATTGTCTCACATGTGAGCTTCTGGGGGACACCTCACATCTAAATCATAATAGTAGCAATGTGGTGATTTTATTTACTCATTTAGTTTTTATTACATGACAGTAGAATGTATTTTATATGCATGGAATATAACTTCCCATTCTTGTGATTGTACATGAAGTGAAGTTACACTGGTCGTGTATTCATATAAGAACATAGGAAACTTATGTCTGATTCATTCTACTCTTTCCCATTCCCATCCCCACTCCCTTGTATCCATTTCCCATCCCCCCTTCCAATCCAGTGACCCTCCACTCTTCCCCCACTGCCCCGCCTATTGTGTGTCAGCATCCACATATCAGATATTTTTGGGATTAGCTTATTTCACTTAGCACGATATTCTCCAGTTCCATCCATTCACTGGCAAATGCAATAATTGCATTCTTCTTCACAGCTGAGTAATATTCCATTGTATATATGTACCACATTTTCTTCATCCATTCATCTATTAAAGGATACCTAGGTTGGTTCCATAGCTTAGCTATTGTGAATTGAGCTGCTATGAACATTGATGAGGCCTCATCACCATAGTATGCTGATTTTTAAGTCCTTTGGGTATAAACCTAGGAGTGGGATAGCTGGGTCAAAAATGGTGATTCCATTCCAAGTTTTTTTTAGGAATCTCATACTGCTTTCCATAGTGGTTGCACCAATTTGCATTTCCACCAGCAGTGTATGAGTGTACCTTTTTTCTCACATCCTCACATTTATTGTTACTTGTATTCTTGAAAATTATCATTCTGACTGGAGTGAGATGGAATCTCAGTGAAGTTTTAATTTCCATTTCTCTAATTACTAGAGATATTTAACATTTTTTCATATATTTGTTGATCACACATATTTCTTCTTGAAGTGTCTGTTCAGTTCCTTTGCACATTTATTGATTGGGTCATTTGTTCTTTTTTTTAAGTTTTTTTTTTTTTAGTTGTAGATGGACACATTATCTTTATTTTTATGTGGTGCTGAGGATTGAACCCAGGGTCTCATGTGAGGTAAGTGCTCTACCATGAGCTACAACTCCAGCCTGGGTCATTTGTTCTTTTGGCGTTAAGTTTTTTGAGTTCTTCATGTATCCTGGAGATTAAAGCTCTATTTTAGCTGCAGGTAACAAGAATTTTCTCCTATTCTGTAGGCTCTCTCTTCATGTGCTTGATTGTTTCCTTTGCTGTGAAGAAGCTTTTTAGTTTGATTCCATTCCATTTATTGATTCTTGATTTTACTTCTTGTACTTTAGGAGTCTTGTTGAGAAATTTGTTCCTAAGCCAACATGGTCGAGATTTGGGTCGACTTTCTTCCAGTAGGCACAGTTCTCTGGTCTAATGCTTAGGTCCTTGATAGACTTTGAATTGATTTTTGTGCATGGTGAGAAATAGGGGTCTAATTTAATTTTATTACATCTGGATTTCCAGTTTTCCCAGCACCATTTATTAAAGAGGCTGTCTTTGCTCCAATGTATGTTTATTGCACCTTTGTCTAATATAACTGTATTTATGTGGGTTTGTTTCTGTGTCTTCTATTCTGTACCATTGGTCTTCATGTCTGTTTGGTGCCAATACCATGCTATTTTTGTTACTATAGCTCTGTATTTTATTTATATATATTTTTGGTGCTGGGGATTGAACCCAGGGCCTTGTGCATGTGAGGCAAGCACTCTACCAACCGAACTATATCCCCAGCCCTGTATCATAATCCCTGTATTATAATTTAAGGTCTGATTTTGCAATGTCTCCTGCTTCACTTTTCTTTCTGAGGATTGCTTTGGCTATTCTGGGCCTCTTATTTTTCCAAATGAATTTCATGACTGATTTTTCTATTTCTATGAAGAATGTCATTGGAATTTTAATAAGAATTGCATTAAATCTCTATAGTACTTTTGGTAGTATGACTATTTTGACAATATTTATTCTTCCTATCCAGGGACATGGGAGATCTTCCCACGGTCTAAGGTCTTCTTCAATTTCTTTCTTTAGTGTTCTGTAGTTTTTAATGTGGTTATTTTCTAATATCCATTATTACTTTTGCATTAAGTTTGAAATAAGAGTTGTTTCATTTTTCCTTCCTGTCCTGTTTATTTTTCTCTTTTGAATTTCATTGTGAGTTCATGGATGTTTGTTTGTTCAGTGCATTGCAATGATGATATTCATTATTTTTGGTGCTCACATTTGTTTCAAAGGCTAGTCAAAGCCCCTGCAATCTCACTTCTGGGTTTTTTGGATATGACCCTATTAGTTTTTGAGTGCTTTCTTGTTTTTGGCATGACAAAAATGTCCTTGGCTCATCTTGTACTTTTCCTAAAATCAACTATTTTTTTTTAAAAAATGAAACTCAGTATATTATTGGAGAGTTAGAAACCAGGAGCTGGGGACTAGCTGTCCTTATTCTTGCTGGATTGTCATTGCTTTTTGACCCTATTCAGTGGACAGCAATAAGAATATATGTATTTTAGAATCAAAAGTTCATGTTGATGTTTGTAATTAAAATGCAACATTATAGCATTTTTATTTCTTTTATCATGTTTTGTCTTACATTGAAAATCCTCCTTCCTAATAACATTAAAATTTTCTTATTTGTTTTACCCAAAATATATGACAAAAATAGTTTCAAGATTATAATTCAAATATATTTACTAGCAATGAATCTATGGAGTATATTTTCAAGATAATTGAAATAACTCTTTTCTCTGGGTGGAAATTTTATCAACTTGTAATAAAAGTCAGATAATTTGTTTCCACTTGGATTCTGTTTTAGAGAGTGCCTTCTTCTGTTTTTGTTTATTTTCTGAAATGCAAAACATTTATGTTTTTCCCCCTAGTTCTGGGGATTGAAACCAGGGCCTCATGCATACTATGCAAGTACTCTACCTTTGAACTACATCCCCAGACATTTATCTTTTAAAAGTAACAACTGTATAAGAATTATTATTCCCATTTCTCTTTTTTCTCCTCATTTTAATTTTATTTTTCTAAAAATAAAATTTATGGGCTGGAGTTGTGGCTCAGTGGTAGAGGGCTTGCCTAGCATATGTGAGGCACTGGGTTCAATCCTCAGCTCCACATAAAAATTAATATAAATAAAATAAAAAAAGGTATGTGTCCATTCACAACTAAAAATATTTTAAAAATTTGCGTTCCATATATATATTTTTTGTATTATAAGATCTTAATATGTAATATGTGCATATGCATATATATGTGTATATATGTACACATATTTATAAAATTTCCCTTTTTTATATAAAACACGGTACAGAGTAAGGATAGAATTTTCTTCGTTTCAGCTGAGGGCTCTGATACTTGGTTCTTTGAGGACTGAAAGGTTTGGACACACAATCACTGAACTTGGGTGGACTCTCTTGTTCTTCTGGGTCACTTCACAGAAGCTAATGTAGCTCAAAGTTGGACCCAAATGGTTCAGGAGCTGGAGCCCCAACTTGTCTGTGGTATCTTGAAGGGGAATATTATCTGGCCCTCAGGCCAGTGGTTAAACGCTACAGACAGAAACTCTGTTTTGTTTGCTTCTATATCCCAGTTCTCAGTCTGGAATGTCTGTCAAACGAATAAAAGAATAAAAACAGGCACATGGTATAATTTTGGGGATATAAAAAGAGAGTCTAATTTTATTTTGTGATCTATGAGCTACTGAGACCTGGAACATTCAGGGTACAACTATGTTAGGTCAGGTTCCCTAGAAGCTGATTCAGGAACAGGGTTTGCTTGCAAGGGAAGACTGACAAAAGAGTGGAGAAAGGACAGGGAAGGGGGGAGCCAAATACGGGCATGATTTTTGCAAAGCCCACAGAGGGAATCATCTGTTGATCCTGCAGAGGTCTCTGGAAGTTAAGTTAATCCTGAGGTGGGGGTGTCACCAGCACCTGCCCAGATGGCCAGGCAAGGGAGCTAGACTCTTATATACTATACTTGCCAGGTCAAGGGCTGAGCCAGGGAAAAGTAAATTTTTAGGTGCACCTGACTCTTCCTGAGTGCAAGGTAAGTGATATTGTCTGCTACAAATTATAATCTGGTTTAAATAGGAGTTATTTTATAACAAACATTTTATAAAAATGACCATAAATATTACTATCTATATTAAATAAAACTTTCTAAAGTGCGTTTAAACCAAAGTGCCAAGTAATCACATAACTGTGTATGTGATTTCGGGTGCCACCCATCATTGTGTGTAATACACAGTGCTCTTTTCTAATTCCTGCTTTATGTTTTACCATAACAAATCAAAATTCAATTTTGTTGAGATCATGATATTAATAAGAGGTTCTCTCTAAGGAGAATTTTGTTTTGTGACAGGGGTGGGGCTGATTTAGGACAATTTGGTGTGTTTTGAAAAACAGATTTAGAAATTTCTTTATTGTATTCTCATCTGATTTCCCTATAGAAGAGATGCAGCTAATGTCACTCACTGGCTCTTCCACGTGGCCCTGGAAATAGTCCCTGGATTTCCTTGAAATGCCTCATCAGTGATGGCAGCTTCACCTCTTTCCTTGACATGGTATAGGTGATCCATCCTCAATTTGCATGAGTCGAATGATTTGCATTGATTTTTCTCATTCTTTGCTCCTACCATATACTTAGGGAAAATTTAGCTCTTAAGTCTCTGAATCAAAACCTTCCTTTTTAGCTTCAAATTTCTGTCTGTTTTCCAAACAGAAGATTGGCATCGATTCTTTAAAAGACTAAAATGCATAACATATTGAAGTTGGCTTTTTTTTCCTTTCTCAAATGACATAAATGACTTCCTTATCTTAGTAAGCCATTTTCTTCAAAGCAGTTCTCTTGCAAGTCCATTTATTCAGAATGATTTAGGAATGGACTCTCCTAAGAATCATCCTATAAAATATCTTAGTTTTGGTTCTCTGTAAGCAGATGCTTCTGGCACAATTTGGGCAGCAGATGTTCATCAGGGCTCACCCGGGAAGCAGGGATGCAGGATTGGGCAAAGGGAGAAGCTGAACAGAGATGCAGTCCTGACAAAGCCTCCACCAACCTGGGGTGGGCAGCTGTGGGGAAATATTGTCTTTAGGAGCTCTGCTTCAGACCCCAGTGGCTGTGCCTGTCTAACCCTCTTTGCTCCTTCATGAGAAGTTTGCTGTCCCCGGAAGGACATGACCTTGGGTGAAGCAGCTCTCTGGAACCGGACTTGGAGCAGCTGACAGCTAGAAGCTGTCCTGCTGGTCACGGTTCCCAGGCTGGGCAGCAAGTCCTTGGATGAAAGGGAGTGTGGGTGGGGGATGTGTCCTCATGCCGCACCGAGAAAACCATCATGGCTATGTGGCGTGATCAGCTTTCCAGAGTGTTAAGATTGGGAGGTTTATAGAGATTTTCGTTCAACCTCCATGCCCTGGAAACATCTTTTACAGATGTCTGATCATTCCCACCTGAACCACTGCAGGGAAAGATAGAAGGTGGCTTGACGCTTTCCCTGTCTCCCTCTCCCACCAACCACTGCACCTCCTACTCACCTCCAAAGAACAGAAATGGCTTCACTGTCTCACAGGTGTCTCTCCTTGAGTCTGGAGTTAGAAAGGTCAGTAATTTGAAGGAAAGAAAGGAAGAGGAAGGTGAAAAATCTGGAAGAAAATCCTTCCTGAGAGTGATAACTATTGTGCAAGAACAATCCAGAAAAGCCTGACCAGCCCTGGAAAGCTGATGAGTAGAGGGAGGCCTCACTGAAAGGTCCTCTGTAATCTTCCCCTGGAGAAACTCTTGCAAGACTTACATAGAGACATGATTGGGAGCCTAAGGAAAGGATGTCTTCAAGGGCCTCCTTAACTGGTCTTTATGGCCACATGCGTGTGAGTAGACCATCTCCGGCACCATTCCCTCAAGAGTGTCTGTGCAATGACTCCTTCAATCATTCATTTATCATTTATTATCAATATTAAATATTTTGGGTATATGTTCAACCCCAGGACTGCCAAGGGCTGAGTGGACTGTTCCCAAAGGAAGAATCCCAAAGGAAGAACTTGGAGGACTCAATGAGAGGATTTGAACAATTTATTTCTCACTTGTGCCTTGGTGGTGGGCCAAGACAGAATGGAAGGTTGATCAGCTCCTATAAGCAGAGGAAATACACAGGATGGGTTGGATGCCTGCTGTAAATCTGGGTTTACTCAGATGTTTTATAAGTGTATATATTTTTTATAAGTATATTCTTTTACTTTACAAGCAAATTCACACTGCTTTGGTCTCTACCTAAAAACTGGAGATAAGGGAAATGGCCCGTTTCCTTCTTCCTTCCCTTCTTATCTCATTGCCAGGAACAAGACTTCCTAGGCACTGACTGGTGTTTTCCCCAGCTGGGTGCCTACTATGTGCCAGCACAGGGTGGGCAATAAAGAACTGTAACATGGCATGAAGTGCTTTACAGTAAAAGTTGGCTAAAGACTTCAGCCACTGCTCCTTCCTACTTCCCTTTGATTTTGACATTTCTTTCTAGGTGGTGCTGAAGTTATTAATTCACATGAAGGTGTTCTAAAGCCTAACATGGCAGTTGTATTTTCTTTTTAAACATTTTGCTTTTCCTACTCAACATCTCTCCTTCCTGGGTCTAAGGGAAGCTGAGGGCTGGCTGTCACTGTTGATTTCCTTCCCTGTCTGATTCTCTCTCCTTCCTTTGCTGTTTGGGCTCTTGAGCCAGGATTCTTAGGAGAGACTGAAGATTATGCGCTCTGGAGGGAGTGAGGGGTGGGAGAAGGAAGGGAGCCTTCCATTAGAGAGCCAGTGGACTGATGAATCCCATCAGGTCCATTCATGATAATTGCTAATGTTTGTCTAGCACCAACCACATGCCCAGCACTTATATCAAGCTCAGGCAAGCTTGCTGTCAGGAGAGGCAGTTAGGATGGGTTTGTGATGACACAGGCTGAGGGTTAACCATTTTGTTAATCATTTTGTTCTGATTGCTCAGTGGGATGAACAGTTCAGCTAATCGTTCTTTTTGAGGCAAAGGATGGAAATTTTGAATGTCTTTGTCTGGCCTTGTCATGGCTGGATTAGGGAGCACTCTTGAGTCTTATCTCAAGCATTTGGGGAAGGCTGTTTCATTGCAGTAAGATCTTTTCAGAACACAAAAAAGTGGGGAGATTTCCTTAATTGCCCCTGTTTTCTGGGACCACAGGGCTCAGGTAAAAAGCAGCATTACAATTTTGGTAGACATAGGAACTGTGTTATATAGTAACAGTATTTATTTAAATTAACAAATCCTTAGACAGGTCATGCACATTTAAAGTTTATTTCTCATGTATAAAGTCCAATTTGATGTCCTCCAAATGCTAATTAAGAAATTCATTCAGAAATTGAGGATTCTGATCTCTCTATCTCTTGTGGTGCTGGTGACTTAACTCACAGCATTACGTGGGCTAGGTGATCACTCTTCCACAGACTCATATTCCCTACCCAGGATTATGATATCTTGTGGTTCTTTCCTCTTCTGCATGGACTTTCTAAGCACATCCTGCTCATTTGCATCAAATTGGTAAAAGGGACAAGAGCACAAAAATCAGATGTTCATGGATCAGGCCTGGAAATGGCAGCTATCATTTCTATTCTCTTTTGGTCACTGGGAACCCAGTCCCATGGCTACACCTATGCGTTCAAAAACCTAAAATGAAGTCTATCTTTGTGACCAGGAAAAAGAAATAAGTTTGGTGAACAGAGGGCTGATTTAGCACACACCCTTAATGTCTATCATTTGTAGTACAAAGTTAACAGTTAAATAAAAATGATGAATGTGTAGCATTTAATTTTTTTGTACTGATATACAATAATTTCTAAGTGTTTTAAATGTGAAGAAAGTATCACAGTGTATATCCCTTAGGATCTGACTCCCCCCACCCCCCTAAAAAAGAAAAAGGTATTCCCAAGCATCTGCCCCATGCATAGGATATTCTTGGAAGCATCCTCTGAAACTTGCACCAGTTTTGCCTGTTCACTTGTGGATAGTTAAGTGTTCATTCTTCTGGAACCATTCCCTGTGTTCTTGCAAGAATGACTGGGCATATTTTCCATTATGAGTTCTTTTTAAATCTCTGTGATTTAGCCATGTGACCTCACATAGTTTTATATTAATACTTAGGTATTTTTTATTCTCCCTTCTGATTTTTAATAGCAAATGCTTTTAAAATCATGTTCTTAAGTTTTTTTGCCAAATGTTCTTCAGTCTTTGTGAGATGCCCTCTAGTAAACAGCATATAAATGAACAAAATAAGTACTCAAATTTCATTCTTTGGCATTAAATAGACTCTTCCTGACCACACAGCCTAAAATAGCTCTTACCACATTACCTTGTTTTGTTTTCATTATAGTACTTATCACTACCTGATATTTAAAGGTACATTTGATAATCTTCTCTCTCCCCCAGTGGAGTATAAGATACCTGTGCAAATGGCCACAGATTCCATCCATTCTTATGGTGTTTTGTGCTCAGGATAATGCCTTGCATCTAATGGAGGTCAATAAAAGTTTTCTGCATCTGTGTGAATCTTCATAGCTTGATGGTTATGCTATTTGATGTTTACCTTCCTTCTTTGCTAAACTCCTACCCCTTTGTATTACAAATTCTCTGGTTTCCTACCCAGAATTTCAAGGTACTTTGCTCACATTTGAACAATGGACAATGACCACATTGTACTGAAATTGCTAGCTGACACATCTGTCCCTTAGATATGAACATCTCAAGGGTGGAGATCTCTGATCAATCATTGTATCTCCAGTTCTTTGTGCCTACTAGACAAATGAAAATACTGAAGAAATATTCCAGATTTACTGGTAAAATTCTAAGAAAAGTGACCCTGAAGAATCTCCATCCTTCGTACAGTTCAAAAGACAATATTTATTGCCTGTTAATTTGTTATCAGCATTAAATCAAGGAACAAGAGTCATTCTTTAAGGCTACAGAGATAGTGAAGATGCAGATATGAACATTGACAAACCAGAGAGAAAGAAAAGCTTTCAGAGAACCAAGGAAGTAGGATTAAGGGGGAGTTTTTATTTATTGAACCAAAAAGAGGGAGTTCTAGTTTGTAACTGGAATCTAAGAAGAACATAAATCTAGTTGTTAAGTGGAAAACTTTTGAATAGGCCACAACAAATTCCAGTAATGAAAATCCATTGTCAGTTCCTTGGCCATAACAACATGAGAACCCAGGTGAACTCAGCTCTCCTGCTGCAATGTGAGACGACCGTCAGGATGAAACTCAAGAAGAATTTATAATGCTTTGGTCAAAAAACCCTATTCGTAGAGAAGGAAGATGTTTTTAGTTTAGTTTTTAGTCTGATCTTATCTCTAAAAGCTTAGCTGGGGAGTTCAAGTAAAAGCAACTCCAGCATTTCTTTGGAAAAAAAAACTTTTTTAAAAAAATTATTATTATTATTATTATTTTTAGCATTGCTGTTACCCTTGTGGCACTGAGGTTCTTTCCAAAAAAATTCTCAGTGATTCACTTAGGAGAAAGTATAGGTTTAATGATTATATTCTAGATTTGTAGCATTTCTCAGAATGATAGAACATGAGTTAATTTAATTTTATTGCCTTTAAATTTTATCCAATTAGGTAAGACAACAGAGGAGGATATTGATTTTGAAAACCCTCCATCAACTAGAAACTATGCTAAGGCCAGTGGCTTTTGTAATTATGATCACTGTTGTTCTACTGGTGAACTTAGGAAAGGCAGTAGTAGGGAGCCTGGAGAAACGAACTTTTCTTTAAAATTGAGTTGACTGACTTGTCTCAAGCTCATGTCTAACTAAAGCACCTGCTTGGTTGCTGGATTAGTGGAGCCTGGCCCTGAGATCACCCTCTGAAGAGACTCCTGCAGAGTCTCTGGACTGTCACACCATGGATGACAGCCAGGCTGCTGGATCCATTTCAAAGTGACGCAGCAGGTAGGGAACTATTAATACATTTGTCACCACAGGTTTTAGCTTTATGTCATTATTGAGAAACTGCTACAGAGCATTACTTTCTGTCCTTTTCTTTGTTTAATCATATATAACCTATTAAAATTTTATTTGTACTCATGGGTTTGTTTTGACCATAGGCATTTTTATATCTGAGAATCTTCCAAATTTGACAATTTGGAAAGTAGGTAGTAAGAAAAGATTCATTAGAAAGTAAGTGAAAGATACAAAGAAACATTTCACCAAAGTCGATACACAGGTGGAAAGTAAGCACATGAGATTTTCAACCTCATTAGTCCCAAAGGAAAAACAAATTAAAGCCATAGTGAGCTATTACTACACGCTTATTCAAGTGGTTAAAATAAAAAATAGTCACAACTCTAAAATGCAGCAGAAGATGCAGAGAAACTGGATCATTCATTGCTGGTAGGAATATAAAAGGAAACAGGAAATTGAACTCACAGTGATATAGAAATCTATATAATAGATAACCAACAGACATGAATGGTGGAAACAGAAGGTTAAAGGGATAATTCTATAAACTGAGCTCACTGTGATGACCCCCCACACACATGCTTTCTTTTGAAGGGCAATTAGCCTGAGGCTGCTCTGGTCTTGTTTGACTTAAGTCAATAGGATATATTATATTCCGGAGCAAACAACCTGTTATCTACAGGAGAAATGCAGGCCCAAAAGGCTTCTCCTTGTTACTAGGAATGGAAGTTACCTGGGGAGGGGGTGGGGTTTGTGACCTTTACACGGGCCAGATTCCAAAACTCAGGGATATAGGATAATTAGAAGCAAACCCCCCACAAAATCTGGAAGAACATGTTCCAATTAGAACTGGTCAGGATGGGCAAAGGTGACTCGGAATTGTCTTGGATCTTTATCATGTCATTATATAGCAAACTCTCCCCTACATGGGTAAGACCAAGTGTAGTAGCGACTTGGAAGCTTGATGCAATCTTACTGCCAGTCAAAAGTCAAGAGGTGGACCTGTGTGGGACTCCCTGGAAACTTCCCTGGGACCCCCAGGGCAGAAGAGAGATGCTTTCTCTCTCCTCTCTGAGAGGACCTACTCTTTCCCCTTTTCCCTTGAGAGTGTTCCCTTTTTCTCTTTTCCTATACCTTTTAATAAACTCATGCCTGCTACCATATGTGATTCATCTGAAATCCTTCTGGTGTGGTTGCAAGAGCTGGTGACTGAGGATATCTGTGGTTGCTTTAGCTCTGAAGATGGCCTTGCTTTGTGCCACACTATATATGAATGTTTGTGGCAACCATCAGTTAAAATAAAAAAATTATTTGTGGTAAAAATACACATAACATAGACTTTACATCTTAACCATTTTTAAATGTAAGGTTCACTAGTGTTAAGTATATTCATATTGTGCAAACTTCAGAATATTTTCACCTTGCAAAACTAGAGCTCTCTCCTTACTAAACAACAGCTCCCTATTTCCCCCTCCCCTCTTGTCCTGGAAACCATGATTCTACTTTATGTTTCTATGAGTTTGAATACTCTAGTTATCTCATATAAATGGAATTACATAGTATTTGTCTTTTTTGCAGTTGGCTTAATTCCCTTAGCTTAATGTCTTCAAGTTTCAGCCACATTGTAGTATGTGTCACACTTTCCTTCCTTCAAAAGTTTGAATAATATTCCATTGCATTTTGTTTATTCATCTGTAGGTGTACACTTGAGCTATTTCCACCTCTTGGCTATTGTGTACAATGCTCTTATGACCATAGTTATACAAATATCTTTTTGAGTTCAGAAGCGAAATTGGTAGATTGTATGATAATTCTATTTCTAATTTTTGAGGCTCCATTGAACTGTTTTTCATAGCAGCTGCAACATTTTACATTCCCACGAACAGTGCATAAGGGTTCCAATTTTTTCCACATACTTACCAATACTTGTTAGTTTCTACTTTTTTGGGGATACCGGGGATTGAATCCAGGGGTGCTTAACTAATGAGCCATATATTTTATTTAGAGACTGGGTCTTGCTAAATTGCTTAGAACCTAAATTGCTGAGTCAGGCTTTGAACTTGTGACCCTCCTGCCTCATCCTTCCAGGCTGCTGGGATTACAGGTGTGGCTTTCACACCTGTCTTATTTTCTGTTCTTTTGAAAGCTGCAATCCTAGTTTATATATTTTTTTAAATTTTGATTTGCATTTTCCTAATGATTAGTGATGCTCACATGATGATACATATGTATCTTTATGAAACTAACATCATAACATTGCTCACATCCATTACCCCAACTGTTTACTTATACATCTTAATCTTCTCCTCTTGTCTTTCGTCTCCACCTCCCCATACCCTGTCTCCTACATCCATTGATATGCTTTTAGTCACCATGGTTCAGTTTCCATTGTCTAGAACTTTATGTAAATGAGACCACAGAGTATGTACTCATATTTTTGGCCTGGCTTCCTTCACTCAGCATAATTATTTTGAGATTCATCCATGTTATTTTATTTATGAGTAGTTTATTCCTTTTTATACCTGAGAGCATCTCATTTCATGGGTAAGCCACAATTTAATTATCCATTCATTTGCTGATTGCCATGTGGATTGCTTATAATTTTTTTTTTGGCTGATACAAATATCACTGCTGTGAACAATCTTGCACAAGTTTTTGTGCAGGTATGTGCTTTGGTTTTTCTTGGGCAAAAACCTAAAAGTGGAATGACCCTTATATGGTAAGTATATATATAACTTCTAAAGAAACTACCAAATTATTTTTTTTCAAAGTGATAGTACCACTGATCTTTCTGCCAGTAGTGAAAGAGAATTCTATTGCCCCACTAGTTAGCTGATGCTTTATTCAGCTAACTGATTTGTTAATTTTAGATATCCTAACAAAAGTGTAGTGGTATCGCACCATGGTTTTAAAATTGTGCTTAATGAATGATGATGTTGAACATCTTTTAATGTGCTTGTCATCCAGATATCCTGTTTAGTGAAATGTTTGTTCAGATCTTTGTCCCCTTTAAAAAATGAGATGTTTTTCTCATTATTGAGTTTTGACTTCTTCATATATTGTAGACACGAGTCCTTTATTAGATATTTTATTGGCAAATATTTTCTTCTGTCTTCAATGTTTCCTTTTATTCTCTTACCAGAAGTTCTTAACTTCAATGTATTCCAGTTTGTCATTTTATTTTTTTTCTTTAGATTTTCTTTTCTTTTTTAAAAAAATTTTTATTGTTGGTTGTTCAAAACATTACATAGTTCTTGATATATCATATTTCACACTTTGATTCAAGTGGGTTATGAACTCCCATTTTTACCCCATATAAAGATTGCAAAATCACATCGGTTACACATCCACTGATTTACATATTGCCATACTACTGTCTATTGTATTCTGCTGCCCTTCCTATCCTCTACTATCCCCCCTCCCCTCCCCTCCCCTCCCCTCCCCTTCCCTCTTCTCTCTCTACCCCATCTACTGTAATTCATTTCTCCCCCTTGTTTTTTTCCCTTACCCCTCACTTCCTCTTGTATGTAATTTTGTATAACCCTGAGGGTCTCCTTCCATTTCCATGCAATTTCCCTTCTCTCTCCCTTTTCCTTCCACCTCTCATCCCTGTTTAATGTTAATCTTCTTCTCATGCTTTTCCTCCTTACTCTGTTCTTAGTTACTCTCCTTATATCAAAGAAGACATTTGGCATTTGTTTTTTAGGGATTGGCTAGCTTCACTTAGCATAATCTGCTCTAATGCCATCCATTTCCCTCCAAATTCTATGATTTTGTCACTTTTTAATGCAGAGTAATACTCCATTGTGTATAAATGCCACATTTTTTTTATCCATTCGTCTATTGAAGGGCATCTAGGTTGGTTTCACAGTCTTGCTATTGTGAATTGTGCTGCTATGAACATCGATGTAGCAGTGTCCCTGTAGCATGCTCTTTTTAGGTCTTTAGGGAATAGACCGAGAAGGGGAATAGCTGGGTCAAATGGTGGTACCATTCCCAGCTTTCCAAGAAATCTCCATACTGCTTTCCAAATTGGCTGCACCAATTTGCAGTCCCACCAGCAATGTACAAGTGTACCCTTTTCCCCACATCCTCACCAGCACTTGTTGTTGTTTGACTTCCTAATGGCTGCCAATCTTACTGGAGTGAGATGGTATCTTAGGGTGGTTTTGATTTGCATTTCTCTGACTGCTAGCGATGGTGAGCATTTTTTCATGTACTTGTTGATTGATTGTATGTCCTCCTCTGAGAAGTGTCTGTTCAGGTCCTTGGCCCATTTGTTGATTGGGTTATTTATTATCTTATTGTTTAATTTTTTGAGTTCTTTGTATACTCTGGATATTAGGGCTTTATCTGATGTGTGAGGAGTAAAGATTTGTTCCCAGGATGTAGGCTCCCTATTTACCTCTCTTATTGTTTCTTTTGCTGAGAAAAAACTTTTTAGTTTGAGTAAGTCCCATTTGTTGATTCTAGTTATTAACTCTTGTGCTATGGGTGTCCTATTGAGGAATCTGGAGCCCGACCCCACAGTATGTAGATCGTAGCCAACTTTTTCTTCTATCAGATGCCGTGTCTCTGATTTGATATCAAGCTCCTTGATCCATTTTGAGTAAACTTTTGTCCATGGCTAGAGAAAGGGATTCAGTTTCATTTTGTTGCATATGGATTTCCAGTTTTCCCAACACCATTTGTTGAAGATGCTATCCTTCCTCCATTGCATGCTTTTAGCCCCTTTATCAAATATAAGATAGCTGTAATTTTGTGGATTGGTCTCTGTGTCCTCTATTCTGTACCATTGGTCCACCCGCCTGTTTTGGTACCAGTACCATGCTGTTTTTGTTACTATTGCTCTGTAGTATAGTTTGAAGTCTGATATCCCTATACCGCCTGATTCACACTTCCTGCTTAGCATTGTTTTTGCTATTCTGGGTCTTTTATTTTTCCATATGAATTTCATGATTGCTTTATCTATTTCTACAAGAAATGCCCTTGGGATTTTGATTGGCATTGCATTAAACCTATAGAGAACTTTTGGTAATATGGCCATTTTGATGATGTTAGTTCTGCCTATCCATGAACAGGGTATATTTTTCCATCTTCTAAGATCTTCTTCTACTTCTCTCTTTAGGGTTCTGTAGTTTTCATTGTATAAGTCTTTCACCTCTTTTGTTAGGTTGATTCCCAAGTATTTTATTTTTTTTTTGAGGATATTGTGAATAGAGTGGTTGTCCTCATTTCCATTTCAGAGGATTTGTCGCTGATATACAGGAATGCCTTTGATTTATGCGTGTTGATTTTATATCCTGCCACTTTGCTGAATTCATTTATTAGCTCTAACAGTTTCTTTGTAGACCCTTTTGGGTCTGTTAGGTATAGAATCATGTCATCTGCAAATAATGACAATTTAAGTTCTTCTTTTCCTATTTTTATGCCTTTAATTTCTTTCGTCTAATTGCTCTGGCCAGTGTTTCGAGAACTATGTTGAACAGAAGTGGTGAGAGAGGGCATCCCTGTCTTGTTCCAGATTTGAGAGGGAATGCCTTCAATTTTTCTCTATTCAGAATGATGCTAGCCTGGTTTATTGCTTCCTGCATTTCTAGGATTTCTGTTTGTTTTTTATAACCTCTATCTCCCTGTATAGTTGATCTTTTGCTTCTTGGATTTGTTTATGTAATTCATTGTTGAAGTGATCTTTCATTGTCTGATTTTGCTGTCTAATGTCTTCCTTGAGACTCCAGATCATCTGAAGCATGCAAATCCTGAATTCTTTATCTGACATTCCATTTGCTGCAGCTATTACCTCTTCTAAAGTTGAGTTGACCTGCATTGCTTGTGGTCCTTTCTTTCCTTGTCTTTTCATACTGCTCGTGTTTCTTTCTGCTTGGTGAAACTGTTGTGTTATTGAATTCTCCCCTTATATATTTATATTGCTCTTGTATAGTTGCAAAGTCTCCCTTGCATGGGCGGGCGGCGGCTGTGCTCCTCCTCCAATTGGGGTGATCTGTCTATCATGCTGGCGGGCCGCTGGGCCCCTTCTCCAGGTCGCGTGGTCTGCCTACCTTGCAGGCGCGAGCGGCGGCTGTGCCCCTTCTCCAATTGGGGTGATCTTTCAACTAGGCCTGCTGGCCACTGGGCCCTTTCTCCGGGACGCACGGTCTGCCTACCTTGCGGGCGGCAGCTGGGCCCTTCCTCCAATTGGGGTGATGTGTCTACCACGTCGGCGGGCTCCTGGGCCTGTTCTCTCGGTAGGTTGCAGGTCTGCCTACCTTGCAGGTGCAGGCGGCGGCTCTGCTCTGCCCTTCCTCCAATTGGGGTGACATGTCTACCACACCGGCGGGCCGCTGGGCTTGTTCTACTGGTTCGTTGCAGGTCTGCCTACCTTGCAGGCGTGGGCGGAGGCTCTGCTCTGCCCCTCCTCCAATTCCAGTTTGTCATTTTAAATCACATATTGATTTTTTAATTAATTAATTAATTATAATTAGGTGTATATGACCTTGGAAAGCATTTTGATTCATTGTACAAAATTACAGCACAACTTTTCATTTCTCTGGTTGTACATGATGTAGCGTTGTACCATATGTGCAGTCATACATGTACCTAGGGTAATGATGCCTGTCTCATTCTAACATCTTTCCTGCCTCCATGCCCCTTCCCCACCCTTCCCTCACCTTTGCCCAATCATAGTTCCTCCATCCTCCTGCCCCCTTATGGATCAGCATCCACTTATCAGCGAGAACATTTGACCTTTGGGTTTTTGGGGATTGGCTTACTTTGCTTAGCATGATATTCTCCAACTGCATCCATTTATCTGCAAATGCCATAATTTTATTCTTTTTTAATGCTGAATGATATTCCATAGTGTATGTATACCACAGTTTCTTTATCCATTCATCTATTGAAGAGCATCTAGGTTAGTTCCACAGTTTAACTATTGTGAATTGAGGTGCTAAAAACATTGGCTGGCTGTATTACTATAGTAGGCTGATTTTAAGTCCATTGGGTATAGACCGAGGAGTGGGATAACTGGGTCAAATGGTAGTTCCATTCCAAGTTTTCTAAGGGATCTCTATACTGCTTTCTAAATTGGCTGTGCTAATTTACAGTCCTACCAGCAACGTATGAGTGTGCCTTTCTTCCCACATCTCCGCCAGCACTTATTGTTGCTTATATTCTTGATAACTGCCATTCTGACTGACATGAGATAAAATCTTGGAGTAGTTTTGGTTTGCATTTCTCTAATTACTAGAGATGTTGAACATTTTCTCATATATTTGTTGATTGAATGTACATCTTCTTCTGAGAAGTGTCTGTTCAGTTCCTTAGCCCATTTATTGATTGGGTTGTTTGTTTGTTTTTGGTATTAAGTTTTTTGAGTTTTTATATATCCCGGAGATTAGTGCTTTGATGTGCGTGTGGAAAAAATTTGTTCCCAAAATGTAGGCTCTCTGTTCACCTCATTGATTGTTTCTTTTCCTGAGAAGAAGCTTTTTAGTTTGAGTCCATCCCACTTATTAATTCTTGATTTTATTTCTTATGCTTTAGGAGTCTTGCTAAGGAAGTGGGGGCCTAATCTGATGTGATGAAGAAGTGTGCATCAAAGTTCATTTTTTTTTTTGCAAATAAATATCCAATTGTTCTAGTACCATTTGTTGAAACGATTCCCTTTCCCCTTTACATTACCTTTATACTATTGTGAAAAAATTAGTTTTCCATATATGTATGGATCTATTGTTTGCCTTTCTATTCTGTTTCATTGATCATTTTGTCTATCATGGCACTAATACCACACTGTCTTGATAATTCTAGTTCCATACTAAGTCTTGAAGACAAGTAATGGAAGTTTCCCAAATTTGTTCTTTTTCTACAGTAGCAATTAACAAGTTGATTTTAAAAATTGTATTATAATATAAAGGAGAGAATAGCAAAAATAATTGAAAATGAGCAGAGTTGGAGGATGTCAAAACAATATTACACTTTTTTATCCTGGATCACACAGTAACTTTTGGTTTATTTTGTTCTCTAGTTTCTCTTAGCAAAATTTTGTAATTTGTATGGGATTTATTCATGATTTTTCAAATTTGCCCTATTTCAGATTTTTAGTGCTATTTTAAATGGTATTGCTTTCTAAAATTTCAACATCTAATTTGTTAGTGGTATATAAAAATGTTATGTCATTAATTTTTTTTCATTTGTGTTCTTTAATAATGACAAACTCATTTTTAGTAACATTGATCTACAAATTCCTTCCTTCCTTCCTTCCTTCCTTCCTTCCTGCTGGGGATTTTACTCAGGGCCTCATACATGCTAAGCATGTTCTTTATCACTGAGCTACACCCCCAGTCCCTCTCTCCTTTTTCCTTCCTTCTTTCTTTTTTTTGTGTCTATCTTTTTTTTTATCAGAGTAAAAATCCTTCTGTTTTTCTAAAAATATTTTTATTTCACCTTCCCCTCTGAAAGATAATTTTGCCAAGCAAAGATTTCTAGGTTAATAATATCATTTACTTTAAATATGTTATTCCATTATCTTCTAGGTTGTAGCTATTGCAATGAGAATTCTGCTGTTAGGTTTCTTTGTTCCTCTGTACATATTTATCTTTTTTTGCTGGATTAAATCTTTCTATTTATGATAGAAATAAGCAATTTGATTAAGGCCTACCACATTACAATTTTCTTCATTTTTTTGTTTGTGTTTTATAGAACTTACTGAAGCTGTAGATGTTTATTTGTTTTCAAATTTGGAAAATTTGGCTATAATTTCTCTAAATATTCTGTTTATCTTCTCTCTTTTGTTGATTTTGGTTTTGATTTATTTGCCTGTATTCTCATTATAGGGGTATATTTTCCTCTTTCATTCTTTCTTTCGATTGGATGCCAGACATTATGAATGTTACCTTTTTAGTGCTGGATATTTTTGTACTCCTATAAATATCTATGTGCTTTATTTTCTATGGGGTGGTTCAGTTATTTGGAAATAGTTTGATATTCTTGGGACTTTTAAAAACGTTTTGCTAGGTAAGACTAGGGCTGCATTTAGTCTTGGATTAATATTCTTTTCACAGAAGTGAGACTTTCTTTGTATCCTGATTGATGCAATGTAGATTAGGAAATGGGCTCACTCTGGGTTTGTGAGCACACATTTTTCCTTCTCTCTCTGAATTCAAAGCACTGTTTTTTCTACTCCTTTCATGTTGCTCTTTGCCCAGTATTTCTTTCACCTGTAGTCTCATCAGTACTCAGGTGATATGTTAGATTCTCTTTTTCATGATAGTCTGTCCCATGAATCCTAGTTGCTCTGAGTTCCCCAGACTTCCAGCTTTGTCTCCTCAGTTCAAGGAGACCTCTGGGCTCTCAGTGAGTCTCCCCTCCCCATGCCATGGTGTGGAAACTTTCCCCAGGCAGTGAAGATGGGGCAATAATATGTCTCACCATGCTTATTTCCTGTCTTTCTGGGATCACTGTTTTTTGCTTTCTAATATCCAATGTCTTGAGAGTTGCTTTGTATATTTTTTCTCCTTTCTAGTTGTTCAGCAATAGAATAAATTCACTCCTGTTACTCCATCTTGGTTGGAACCAGACGTTCTTCTGTTTCATTTTTATGTAACCGTTTTATAAACTTTGCCTGGTAAACTGGGCACAGTGGTACATATCTGCAATCCCAGTTACTTGGGAGTTTGAGGCAGGAGTTGCCAGCCTAAACAACTTAGGGAGATCCTGTTTCAAAATAAAAATAAAAAGGGATAAGGAAGTATCCCAGTGATAGAGCAATAAATGTGCATCCTGTTGACATTATGCACTACTTTACTGATAAACTTTGAATACGTTGGTAATGCACATGCTTCATTCACATTTAATGTCTTACAGATTTTCCTGGAAGCCTTGTGCAGGCTGGTTGGGGCAAGTAGGGGTGACATTTTGATAGATGAGGAGACTGAGGCACAGCTAAGTTAATTGAATAGCTCAAAAATTTACAATTACTTTAAGAACTGAGATTAGGTCCTAAAAACCCCAAATCAGAATCTGTGGACTTTGTACTTTATCAGGCTGCTATAGTGATATTTTTAAGAATAGAGTTAGGCTCTGGGCCATTTAGTTATTTAAATTTCTATTTTATTTTAGTTATTTAAATCTTTTACTTCATTAGTGTATAGATCTTCTGTGGGTAGGGTTGAGTCATCAAGTGGAGACAATTGGTTCCATTATGTGGAGAATTCATTCATTCATTTTATAAATATACACAAATCACCATGATATGTAGCCATTTGAGAAACTGGCAGGCCTCACATGAGTTGGAGAAAACTTACTTCTGTTTTCATTTCTTATTTTCCTCTCCTAATTCTCACTCCATTCAGCTCTAGAAATAGTTTAAGTTTATATCTATTGGACATATATGACCTCTTGTTACTCTATTTAAATGTTGTAAGGAAATGCATTTCTGACCTGCATAAGGAAAGATATGAAACCTTAAAAATTCTTCTCTAAAGGTCTATGGAAACATTATTTGAGAATGATTTAGGTTCTGTCCTTCCCAGAGGGGATGTAAAACAGAAGGAATAGCAGCTTCTTTCTATATCTTGAATTCTATCTGTGTCAATTTTATAATCTATTTTTATGGCAACCATCCAATTTTTGCCTCTCTGTGGTTTAGGTTGTACCTAATAGTATCTTGGCTTTGAGTCAGGCAGGGTAGGAAGAGCTTGCTGTGGGATGAGTTGACCTGGCCAAGCACAGACTCTTATGCCACTTAAGACATTATAAGAAATGGATGAGGGCATATCCTGCACTGGTCTTGCATTCGCGGGGCCTACGTGTGCAACACACACAAACACAGAATAAATTCTAACTCATTAGTTGGAGCCCTGGGGCATGTAAACAGGCATAGGGAAATCTCCCATAGGTTTACAGGGTGGGGAGAGCGACCTGTCTCCCATGTATTAGCAGAAGTGGCAGATGGCAGCTTTCTCCCTTAATAATCACCAGATGGCATGAAGTTATGTCCTGTGGTGCAGGAAGGAGGAAACTGGGTTGATCATGTATTTTCTATACTTAAGCTCTTCTTACTTGATTGAAATTTGTCTGTGCTACTGGTCCTATATTTACATTAGAAGAACTTAAAGAAAGGGACTAGAACTTTACTGTGGCTGCAGAGAGCATTGATTTGAATTTCATGAAGTTTAGTACTTTTTACCAGCCTGTAAAGCAGACTCATAGATTTCTGTTCACTTGTCTCCTGGCCAATGAATGATCTGTTTGTACCCGGCTCTGATCCACTCTAAGCCTCCTTTTTCCATCATTTTTCAGGACCGATAAAACGTCTGAAGAATTGAAGTTTAATCTTTGGTGTAGCAGAAGCTTTATTGTAAAATTTAAAATAAACTATGCTAGCTGGGTGTGGTGGCTTTCTGTATTAGGCTGAGACAGGAGGATTACCTGGGCAATTTAGTGAGACCCTGTCCTTTGAAAACAAAACACCCCCAAATCCTTGTCTTATTAGAGACGAGAAAAGTTAGTTATGGTACAGGTGCAGTTGATATAGAAACAAATGAGATCAGAAGTAGAAAGGCTTTTAATTTTAGAGTTGTAGTTTGGATCTGAAATGTCCCCAATGTGTTGAAGGTTTGGACTCCCACTGTGCCACTATTGGGAGGTGGCAGGAACTTTAAGTGTGGCCTATTTGAAGTGTGGCCTATTTGAAGGAAGTAGGGCATTGGCAATGAGCCCTTGGAAGGGTATATTGAGACCCTGGCCCCTTCTCTTTTTTTGCATCCAAGCTTCCCAGAAACATGGACTAAAATCTCTGAAAACATGGCCAAAATAAATCTTTTCTCCTTTTAGTTGTTTTTCTTGGGTATTTCGTCACAGTGACAGAGAGCTAATAAGAGTTGTAATTCCATAACAAAAGTTCTCTGCAATTATTAAATAAGTTGTAAGTAGATGGTCTTTTAACTAACAGGTTATAATGATTTATTGGGAATGAGGCACTTAGCTTTATAACCAAAACCAAACTATAACAACTTTTATCTGATGTTTCAGTGGGTTCCAAAATCATCGAGGTCCTCAATGATAATTAGACATTAAGACACATTTTTTTCTTGTTTTTATTTGACTGGTGGGTTTAATTTCCTCTGACTAACATATAGTGCTTTTAATGTATAGAGATGAAATATGGGATACTGAGAGATCACTGTGTCACTGGCAAGCCTTTCTGAACTGCTTTTATGTAAAGACTGACCTTTTATTCTGTGGTTACATTTCCTGATTAGCATATTTGCCTTGTGGGCTGGCCTCAGCCTTTTCTTCTCATTAGGAACTCATTTGTCTTTTAATTGCATCATCTTGATTTTTGAATGGTTATGTATTTTAATGCACATCATCGTGCCTCTTATGTTTGTATGTCATGTAGGTTACATGGGCAAAAGATGACATGTAAGAAATACTGGAATGTTCAACAAATGGTGTTGGGAAAACTGGATACAAACATGCAAAAGAGTGAAGTTGGACCCTTAGCTTATACTACATGTAAACATTAACTGAAAATGAATCAAAGACCTAAACTATGAAAGTCTTGGAAGAAATCATAGGTCAAAAGTTTTATAACATTGGATTTGCAATTAATTCTTGGACATAACACCAATAGCAGAAGCATTAAAAGTAAAAATAGAAAATTGGATGTGTTAGTCATTCTGTCACTATGACAAAACCACTCAATTAAAAAGGAGTTGAATAGGCATTTCCTCAAAAATGATATGCACAGTCAACAAACACATGAAAAGATGCTCAGCAGCAGTCGTTGTTAGGGAAATGTAAATCAAAACCTCAGTGATCTCCTCATACATCTCCTTTAGGATGGGTGACCAGTACCCAAATAAATAAATACAACAAAGGAAAATAATAAGTGTTGGCAAAGATGTGGAGAAAAATGAGAGAGAAAGAACAATGAACCCCTAATTATTTTAGGTTGTGAAAGATAGAGGATGAATGAATCTGTGTATGTAAAGACTGTGCAACCCAGATGTTTACTTCTTGCTTTTTATATTGGTTAACTTTTCTCAACTCATTCCATCATCACCCTTTCATCAGTTGGTAGGGTGAGCTGTGATCCTTAAAACAGTCCCTGATTGTTCATAGTTTCTCCGGAACCCTTGGGACACAATCTCTGCCATGCCATGCAAGTATTTGAGGTGTTCTTATTGCTTGCCTTTATCTTACCACCCAGCTTTTAAAAAGAGGAATCACTTCTGGCCATTTCTGTTTTCCTAACTCCCATTCGACCTTCTGGGGAAAGCCGGCTCTTCTCTGGACCTGGTCCAGGCTCCTTATTTTTGAGATACTTTTCCCAGCTTTAAAATCCCATGATTCCTTTATCATGCAGCATCATGATGGGCTGATTCCCTCGAATCTCATTCTGTAATCAATTACATTTTTCCTAGCATCCTAAACAAAGCTGTCAGTCTAGTTATTATGTTGTGACAAATTTCATTTCAGAATTCAGCAAAACCTTTTTATTTTGCCATTGTAGAATTCCATTAAGAAACAATTTAAGCTGGGAATGAAGTCTGCCTCTGCATCCCTGGGGGGCTTCTCTCCCAATGCTTGACTGCATACCGATGCTCTTCCAACTAGAGGTTGCCCTATATTAATGGAATAAATGTTACCATGTCAGAATGCAAGGTTATAGGAACTTCAGAACAGATGTACCCATGACATGATGGCTTCTAAGAGTTTCAGGTTGTGAATAGCTTTCACTTTTAGTTGTGTATTTATGTATTTATTTTTCATATTGATTATCTTTTTTGGGCTGAAGAGAAACCACACATCATCTCACCAGGCAAAGCAAAACAGTTTCCCTTGGAGAAGACTTTATTAGCCTATTAAATATTTGAAATTACTTCATAAAATATTTCAGGCAAGATTTTCTGTAATTTAGTTTATAACAACCACTGAGGGGATCTGACTCTGGTAGATTGGGCTCCAAAAGCTTTCCTGATTATTCCAGAAAGACCTGATTATCTCCTGTTCTGTGGGAGAATGTCTAATGGAGGAATGCTAAAATAAGGTGTGATCAGGGAAGGGTTGCCTCAGGTCTTGTATTAACTGGTAATAAGTGAAGAGATAATACAACTTTATTCATTTCCACATTTCTCAATATTTTGTACCAGTGTCTGCCCTGAACTCTCAGTAGGGATATAAATTAAACACAACTTGGTTTTCAAAGGGCTTCAAGTCTGTTAGCATAGAAAGATGTGTAAACATCATGTAAATGAATAGTGTGTGTGTAACAGAGAGCCATGGATGCTGTCTGTCTAGTCTGTTTGTGCTACTGCAGCAGAATGATTGTGACTGGGTAATTTCTAAAGAAAAAAATATTTTTTCATAATACAGAGACTGATACATTCAAATTCAAGTTGCTGACATCTGGCAAGGGCCTTATGTGGCAGAAGACAGAGGTTAACAGATCTGAAAGCTGCATGAAATCTCTTTTATGAGGACTTTAATTCCACTCATGAGGGGAAGAGCCACAATGACCTAATAATCTCTTAAAGGCTCCACCTTCTAATATTATCCCATTCCTAACCCAAATTTGAAAGGAGATAGATTCAAACCATAGCAGATGCTACTGAAGTGCCTACCTGGTACACAGTGGGGGCAAATCCATGATTTCATCATGAAGGAGCATGACTTGTTGTCATTGTGTGATAGTAGGAGCAAATGTGACTCCATTTTGTTTTATGACTTCATCCTGTAAAACAACCATGCCAAGTAGAAGAGTCATGACTGGAGCAAGATGTTCTTTTCCATTTTCTATAGAAACCTTTAAGAACATGGAACTACCTAATGGGGTATTGTTTCTGAACTAGGGTAACGGGGCTCTGTTTCTGTAACTGGGGTGACTGGGCTAACTGTGATTGGTTAGGCTACCCTCCGCTTGACTACACTCTCCTGCTTCTGTAACCTGGTTTGCTTGCATTGGCTAGACCCCCTGAACATCCCTTTTGCGGTTTTCAGGCTTATAAGGAGTGCCCTTGCAATTGTTCGGGGCTGATCAGGGGAACAGCTTTATGTTCTGGTCAGCCGCCACTGGTGTGCTTCAATAAAGGCTTGATTCGATTATACGTGAGTGGTCTGGAAGTCAGTTTATGAAACCCTGGGACGAAGCTTTAACTATAACAATTGTAAGTTCTCACCCAGGGCAGGAGATGTATGGATGAAAGGCATTCTGAAGGAGGCCTTGTATTGTCCAGACTTCGGCTCAACAACCCCCAAAGTATTTATAGAGTAACTGTCATAAACTAAGAACTTCTTGATGGTCAAGAATCAATGATTGAATGATCAAACAAAGAAGAGAACAATTACAAGAAACCCGAAGAAGAGTTTTCTTTGCATAAGAAGAAAGAACAGGGATATAAAGAAGTAGTAAAAATTCAAGGGACTTTATTATTAAATATTACAGGTTGAAAGTTTTTCCATACTCTGGTCAGTCTTACCAAGTTTGAAACGGTAACCAAATAAATGCAAAAGTATGAGATACTTTTTGGTGGTCTTTCTGTGGTGTTAAAAATAGGATATGTGACTTTAATTTTTATAATATAGGCTTTATAAATCCATGGGGAAAAATTGGAATTCTCAAGTGGTTCCTGTATCTCCTGAAAAAGATTTTTTTTCTATTAGTCATTTCAAGCCAAAGTAGCACCAGATAATTTAATAAGGGAAAAACAATAACTCAGTAGAAATACAGCCAAAAGAATAGAAACAGTAGGTTCACAGAGAAAGAAATATAAGTGGATTATACAAATACAAAAAATATTCAGAATTATGTAAAGACTTGCAAATCCAAATAAGAAGATACCTATCAGATTTCCAGTATTTAGATGTCTTAGAATATCCAGTGTCAAAAGGTGAAGAAACTGTTAATCTCAAACATTATGAATGAGAGAAAAATGGTTGCAACTGCTTTGGAGAGGTGCTGGATGCTTTCTAAAAAAGCAAAAAATGTATGTGTCTCTTGACCTAGTTATTCCATATCTGGAAATTTATCCTAATATAAGTGATTAGAAAAGTCATATACAAGGATGTTTCTGAAACCTTATTTCAAAGAACAATAGCAAAATTTACCTATCAATTGGAGATTAATTAAGTTGTAGTGGATTCATAATTTCAATTATATGATTTAAATACAGCTTATTTTGTGGGATACTATGTTAATATTAAAGAGAAAGATAAAAACACATTTGTGCTAACTTAAAACTCTAATTAATAAGCAAGCTACACAGAGTGTGTATTATGCTTATAAATAAAAAAATGTTTTAAAAATGTATGTACACAAGAAACTACTAAGAGTGGTTTTCTGGGCAGTGAAACTGGGAGGATTTGGAGTAAGAAAGAAACTTAATTAATTTTTATTTTAGGAAAATTGGATTGTTTCACAAAGTACATATATTAATTTTTTCAATTAAAAACTGGAACTAGATAGCAAAACAGAGGAACTCAGAGACCTGGTAGCCACTTGGAATACAACATCAGAAGCCTCTTTGTAGTCCTGAAATAGTAAGAACAATTCTTAATTTGAGCAACTTCAGCTCCATCAATATTCTTAGTTCTTTTTCTGGAGCTGCCAGTGAATCAGGGAGAATTCACCAACATCTACCATATTCCAACCATGGCCAGGAAGGGAGAATGTTTTATTGAGTGACTAAATGAAAAGCTAGGATGGGGCTCCAAGATGGGGAGAGATAGGATTTGGATCACCTATTTAGTGATGGAGAATCCAATCATGAGGACACTATCATGCAAATCTGAATTTATGTTTACTCTGAGAAACAACAGACCTGGCCTCTTAAAAAAACACTGGTGTTGTGACAGTGAAAAAAAGACAAGAGGGGACATTACAATAGGACAACTAAATGTGGTGGGTGATGTTTGAGTGAATGTTGATTTGAAAAAGCTTTTTTTTTTTTTTTTGTGGTGCTGGGGGTTGAACCCAGGGCCTTGTGCATGTGAGGTAAGCATTCTACCAACTGAGCTATTGAACCTAGGGATGCTCTACCACTGAGTTACATACCCAGCCCTTTTTATTTTTATTCCAAGACAAAGTCTCACTGTGTTGCCCAGACTGGCCTTGAACTTGCAATTCTGCATTGTAAGCCTTCTAAGTACAGGTAGGTGCTACCAAGCCTGGCCAATTGAGTAAATATATGGATTGTATATGAGATAATCATGTTGTACTTATAAAAGTGTGACTGTTGAGTGTGACTGCTGTATTCTAGTTCTGTAGGAGAATGCTTTGTTCACAGGAGATACATGTTTAATTATTTATGGGTAAAAAATGAGGTCTACAATTTACTCTTAAGTGAGTTAACAAAAAATGAATAGGCATGTTCATCCATGTACATATCAAAAGGGAGAGCTGAAGGAAATATGGCAAAATGTTAGGAATAAGAGGATCTAGAATAGGGAAATGTGGATGTTCATTTTTTTTACAGTTTCTGTTGATTTGAGAAATTGTAAAATAAAAAGCAACCAGATGAATGTAAAATGTTTATGATTTAAATATCAGAAGAGTTAGAAACACACTTTTCATTAATTCCCTTAACACTGAATGAGATGAGCTTTTGGAAAACTTTGAGTGAAGTGTCACTTGATCTGAGGCTATAAAAGGATCATTCTGAATTGACCTTAGGTGGCCAATGCTGGATGGAGCAAGCCCAATTACAAGGTGACTACTTCTCAGCAAGAGATCAGCATAGTGGCTCACACCTAGGAAGTAGAAGTGGAGATGGTAGAAGTCACCTGATTCTGGAAATATCTTAAAGTTAGAACCAACAGAATTTGCTGACCAATCAAGGTTAAGGATAAGAAATAAAGAGAAGATTGAAAGATCACTGCAAATGTTTTTGTCCTGAGCAACCAGAAGGATAAAAATATCTTCAACTGAATTTGGAAATATTCTGGAAGCTTAGGGTTCAAAGGGTAGGGAAGCTTAGGAATCATTTTTGGATATGGTATATTTGAACTGTTAGACCTCTGAGCAGAGATGTAAAGTGGGCAATAGTTTGTATTGGTCTAGAATTCATTAGTATAGAGGTACAGGCTAGAGAGGTAAATTGAAGGTTGTCACTAAGGGAGTGAATCTAGTTAGGGAAGACAGCTGAGCTCTGGGGATTTCAGCACTAAGAAATCAAGGGGCTGAAGAGGAATCACCAAAGGAGACTGAAAATGAACAGCCACTGAGCTGGTGGGAAACCCAGAGAGTGTTTTCCCTCAGAAGCCAAGTGAAGAGAGTACTTCAAAGAGGAGGAAGTGTTTCACCATGTCAAATGCTGCTGTTGGGTCAATTAAGATAAGGCTTAAGAACTGACCATTGGATTGAGCAACATGGAAGTCATTGGTGACCTCATGTGTCTAACCAGAGTCACCATGTTTGGAAGATTTTGGCTGCAAATACAGAAACATTCACAAGGTCATAATAATGTTGATTTAAACAAAGAGGAATTTTTTTTTCCACATAAGAAGAAATCTAGGATGCTTGTTGCTGGAATTGTTTCAATCAGGTTAATGATGCCAGATCCATCCTTTCTAATTCTCTTGGCCTTTGCTCATGGTTTCAAAAGATTGCTTGCATTCCACTCAATATATTCACATTTGGGGAAGGAAGAGGGAAGAACAATATTATGAATAATGTAATTTTCTCAAACATATAAACAAACAAACAAAACAAAACCAAACTCCCAACCAAAAACTAGAAATGGAACTGCCATATGATTCAGCAATCCTACTATTAAATAAATATCCAAAGAAAATGAAATCAGTATGTCTAAGAGACATCTGTACTTACATACTAAATCATAATAGCCAAGATAAAGGAATCTACCCAAGTCCATTGATGGATGAATGGATAAAGAAAATGTGGCATATATATACAATAGAATATTTTCAGTCATAAGTAGAATGTCATTTGCAGAAATATGGATAGAACTGGAAAGCATTATGTTAGGTGAAATAAGACAGGTGCAAAAAGACAAACATTGTATGTTATCCTTTATATATAGAAGCTAAACGTTAATCTCATAGAAGTAGAGAATAGAATAGTGATTACCAGAGACTGGGAAGGGTCTGGGAGAGTCAGGAATGGAGAGTTTATGGTCAATGAATATAGGGATGCAACTAGATAGGGGGAATAACTTCTAATGTTTTATAGCACAGTAGACCAACTATGGTGGACAACAATTAATTAAATATTTCAAAATAGCTAGTTGAGAGGATTTTAAATGTTCCCAACACAAAGAAATGATAAAGGTCTGAGGTGATAGATGTGCCAATCTACCTGGTCAGATCATTACACATTGTACATGTTACAATGTACCTCATAAATGTACAATTACTAGGTATCAATCAAAAATATATTTAAAAAATATCGCCAGATCCATCCATTGCGCCTGCCTAACCTCTTACTCTGACATGTCTGTTCATGTCTTATTGGCTGAAATCATGTCACATGACCATCACAAACTTCAAGAGAGATCAGAAAGTAAGTTCATTTTGTATGGGAGTATCCTGAAGTCCTAAAGGAGTTAGAGTACCACACTGTAATAAACTGTAACTAGAGAGGTTACAATAACACACTGTTATAAAGCATGGCCAATACAAACTCTCTCCAAAGTCTGGATTCTTTCTGGTGTACAGTGAAATTTCAATTATCTAGAAAAATGATAACTAAGATCTAAATAAGAACAATTGCAGTGATTCAGGGTGATTTTGAGATTATATTAAAGGAAGAATCAAAATATTGCTGACCAATTAGGTATAGGAGTTAAAGTAAGAATGTCAAGGATCCCAGAAGGCAGGTAAAATTCTTAAAAGACAACAGGTTATTCAAGAAAATTGAATCTATTTGAACATTGGATCAAACTAAGGAATGTTTATGTAGTACCACTTCCTGAGTCTTACCTATGGTGATACAAAGAACAGATAGAAATAAATTCAAAGGTGGTTGGGGAGAAATTTTGTTTCCTTAGTCCTACAACACCATGAAGAATATTGAGATGAAAAGTGTAAAAGGGCCCATTATGTTTATGACATACATCAAAGTCTCAATAAATATTTCATTCTCATCTCTAATTGGTTTTGTGACTTAATATCTTCCTTGTCCTGTCTACTCTCTTTACTGCCACAGAGCTATCATACAGATCCAAATTTAATCTAGGGAATCCTTGTTTATAAAAACCATCAAATACTCCCCATTGCAAGATAGATAAACTCCAAAATTCATTGTTGGCCCTGACATCCCTACCTAGTTTCATGCCACTGAATTACTTATCCTGGAATATAGTGGGTTTCTATGTATCCTTTTTGCTTTTTTGTGTCTAGAAACTTCTGTTTCATTCTTCAAGACTTGCTTTATGCCATGTCAACTTGAAGTCTAATCCCATTTCCCCTGGCAGAGTTAGTTACTTCCTCAGTACTATAACACAGAGCTTTATGTTAGTTTTTATTTTGATATATTGCAATTGTTTGTGGGTTTGATTTCTACTAGATGAAGGTTTCTGATGTGAGGAGTTGCTTTTTATTTCTATTAAGACTCTTTGCCCAGCACCGTTACTGGCACACAGTAGTTTACTGGCAAATGAAAGAATGAAGAGGAGAATCAGGGATTCTAATCAGTGATTGCCCTGAGAAGCATAATCTCTGGTAGAGAGATCTGAAGCGAACCTGAGCTCTTTCTTTGGGTGGATGTGTCATTAATGGTGCAGAGTAATATCAAGTAAGCAAACATTTCTAATTAAAGTGACTTAGGCTGTGGCTTTAAGGCCATCACTAAATCAAAGTGGAAATAAAATTAGTCAGTCTAAATTGCCATAAGCCCTTTTAATAATGACAGGATTGGAGCTTCTGAGTATCTCAAGCGTGATTTGGCTGTATTTATGAGCCAGTCTCTTTCAAAGCAGCATAATTTTACTTTATTCCAATTAGCATAAAATTTAGAACAGAATTGGAATACTCAGTCACCTAGTCCTCCATTCCTCAAGTGGGGCCAGCTGACAGGAATCCTACGAGGTGTGTGAAATAAGTTCAAGGGTTGAACTCCATCTACAGGTCAGAACAAAGCATGGATATTTACTGGGGCTATCCTTGTGCTCACAACATGGGGAAGCCAGAGAAACACCATAGATGAGTTCAGAAGGGAGTTAGGAGGACCGACTTCGTTGACTTCTACAGTGCTCTGAATATAAGAATAATGGACTGAAGGTCAAAAGGAAGTTTTGGATGGGATGATTTTAAAAATCCAACCCAACATTGGCATTTTGTTTGTGAAGGAACATGAAAAGAATTTCCTGGAGGAACACACCATCTTTTTGTATCACTGCCAGTGGCTTTTTGGTTGTTTTGCTATAGGCAAAACATTGTATTTTTCTATCTATTAGCCCTTTTGATCTCAAGAATGTTTTGAGACAGATATTATCACCTCCATTTTGCAGATGAGGAAACTGAGCCTCAGAGAGATGAAATGATTTACACATGTTCCCATGTGGAAGAGCCAGCATTCAACACAGTTTGGTAAAACAAACACAATTTAGAAAAGAACCTGTTGGACATAGTTATTCATAGATTTCCATGGCATAGTATTAAAGTTTGGTAGTGATCCGAAGCAGTGACTGTAAAATGCTATGGCTGATGTGAAAATAGCTGCATTTATACCCTTGACCCAGCTATCAGAGCTGGTTCTCCCAGGAAACTAGTACTCTGCATCGAAATTTGTTTGCTGCAGTCACTCATCTGAATTTCTTTTTTCAGAATCCTAGTTTGAACCAAGGGTATCACACAGCTTGGAAGTGCTCTACCACTGAGCTACATCTCCAGCCCTGAAGGAAGATACTTGATTGTGAAATTGCTAAGCAGGTTGCTTGTTTTCTGCAGCATTGGAGAGCAAACCCGGGGTGCCTCAGTATATGATAGCTAAATGTTCTACCACTCAGCCTTCATCTGAGCCTTTTTGAGAAAACTGTGGATTCACCAAATACTTACGATTGATTAAATCTTGAATATCCAAGGCTCAGATTGCTTTTCTCTTTAATTAACTGACAAGACACTTTGTCAGTCTTCCTGGTACTCAATAGTTCTCTTGAGCTGGGGGAAGAATGTATTCACATGGAAGTTTAATCTCCGTGATTTAGGGACCTCTGTAACAGAAAAAGGACTTTCCTGACCCTCTGGGTATCTATGTATCTATCTTCTTATCATATGTTAGGCAGACAAATAAGTAAGTCTGAATGAATCAAACTTCTGAAGTGAATCTTCATTGACATGTGAATAACTAACCATCAAGTATAGACATCTGTGAGGCTAAAGAGATCACTGTCAGATGTGTCACAAAATTCATACAGGTACTGAGGAAATCAGAATGTTTTGGGAGGGGTGTTAAGGTCTGGATATAAAGTGACCTCCCAAAGCTCCTGTATCAATGCAGAATGTTCAGAAGAAAAGTGATTGGATTATAAGAGCCGTAACTTAATCAGTCCATCCTAGTTTGAATGGACAAATTGGGTGGTAACTGTAGGCAAGTGGGGTGTGGCTGGAGGAGGCAGGTCACTTGGGTTGTGTGCCCTGGAAGTGTTCATCTTCCCTGTGGCCCCTTCCCCTTCCTCTTTCTCTGCTTCCTAGTTGCCATGAGCTGAGCAGCCTTCCTCTGCCAGACTCTTCTGCCATAATTTTTTGTCTCACTTTGGGCCCAGAGCAAAAAAGTTAGATGGACGTGGACTTAACCTCTGAAACTATGGACCAAAATAAACATTTCTTCTTGTAAGTTGTTGGCTATTTTAGTCACAGCGACAAAAACCTAATTACCACAGTAATTGCTACAGAGAGTGGGGTTGTTGCTGTGACTACGCTGACCACGTGGTTCAAAGGCTTTTGGAACTGGCTTGCAGGAGGAATTTGTAAAAGTTTAGAGATTCAGGTGAGAGAGAGGCCATGTGGACTGCAACCAGCAAGGCCATAGGGGTTTGGGATGCCAAAGTACTTTGGAAAGCACATCTCATGAACAGTTCTCTGGATGTAAGATATGGAGTTACAGAACCTAATGTTTGCCCAGTTAAGTCCAGTCTTTCTTTGATCCAATCCCTTCTTTCTATGCCCCTACTCCACCCTTTTGGAATGGGACTGTTTACTCTGTTTCTGAAATTAAAACTTAACTAAGTGTATGTAATATGTAGTGATATTCACCTCATTAAAATGGGTATGTAGGGCTGGGGATGTGGCTCAAGCAGTAACGGCTCGCCTGGCATGCATGGGGCACTGGGTTCCATCCTCAGCACCACATAAAAATAAAGATGTTGTGTCCACTGAAAACTAAATGAAAAATGTCTCTCTCTCTCTCTCTCTCTCTCTCTCTCTCTCTCTTTAAAAAATGGGTATGTAGTGAGTTCTAGCATTTGGTGCTATCATAAAAGGAAAGCAGGTCAGAACCTGATGAGTAGTGGTGGACTTGTCTGGTTCACATTTGATGCGCAAGGCCTTTGGACTTTTCATTTGTGAAATAAATAGGAACCATTGAGAGTTTTAAAGTAAAACTGTGAGATGATATTTACAATAAAAATATTGCTTTGGTTGATGAGCTGAGAATATTTTGAAGGGTAACATAAGTGGAAATGCAGAGGCTAGTGAAAGCAATTGTAGTGGTCCAGGTAAGATATAATGATAGCTGCTGGCATCTGCTCATGAGAGAGGTAGCTAGAGGTAGATGAATTTGAAATATATTTTGGAGATGATATCATCAAGAAATGATGAAAAATTAGACAAAATACATATGCAGGTTATCAAGGGTAATTCCCAAATTTATGGTTTGAAAAGCCAGTGCCATTAACTGAGTTGGGGAAGAAAAGAGGGTAAGCAGATTTAGAATGCTTCCAATATATATATATATATATATATATATATATATATATATATATATATATATATATAGATCATTATAATCTTGTCCAAGAGTTACTTCCTTCTTAGAGCTCAGGAGAAAAAAATGTATTCTCTTGCTACTGCATGAATAACATAGGTAAACACCACTCCAGTTGCAGACATTCAGGATGATTCTGTTGAACTATGTAACATAATATATTGTACAGGCTAAATTAAATACACTTAATTACATTTGGTTTTGTGTTTCTTTTTGGTTGGACTGAGCTCTTTGAGGACTGTATCTCTTTATTACTTATCTTTGAAATCCTAATGCATAGTGTGGAATTTGATAATAAACACTTATGTGTTGAATAAATGCATGGAGAGGATATATAGTAAAATGTTAAAACTGCTATGTTGATATGGAAAAAGAAGAGGGAGAGAGAGAAAAACTTATGGGCAACAACTCAGAGATTCAGGGGGAGGATGGGATCTAAGCATAGGTCCACAGAATGGTGATATGCAAAAGAAGTAATCACTCTTCTTTGGAGGAAGAATAAAGGACTGCAAAGGTAGAAGGTAACATGGAATGTTCATGAAACTGAAATAAAGGACATAAGGGTTCTCGGAGATGGGTGAAGGCTTGTGGGTTGGATATGGAAGTTGTTACAGAAGGTGGTAGAACTTTGAGATGGAGGGATTTATTGGGAGAGCACAAATAATCATTCAACGGAAAGGTCAGTAGGCTTCCCAGTCCCAAGAATGGAAGGCCCTTTATGAGAAAGACCCTGTGCATATTTCAGCTCCATGTTTCACCAATTTCAGTTTCACGAACACTCCATGTTACCTTCTACTTCAGGTACTTATACATGCTATTCCCTTTGCCTGGGGTTCCTTTTTCATCTAGTCCTTTTAGAAAATTCTACTCATTGTTCAGGACTCGTCTCTGGTCTCATATCTATTTGGAAGCCTGTCTGTTCTGCAAACATAGCTTAATGTTCTTCCTGTGAGATCCGATGAATCCCAAATTTATCTTTATTATAGGCTCAGTCGACTTCTGCTGTATTTTCTTTCTATTGGATTCCATTTTCTTCTGTAGACTTTGATCTCTTTGAGGACAGGACCTCTGCTTTTCTTACCCCTCTACTTTTAGCACCTAACCTAACAGTAGGTGCTCAATGAATACTTGGTGAGTGTAGGCATCTACTCTTACACAAGAAATAGAACGTTTCCAAAATAGATAATGTGTGCATTGGTCATCTCCTTAGACCATCATTTGGATATACGACTCAGTGTTCCTTAGCTTTATAAGTGATTTTAATATTTCAGGAGAAGTAGGGGTAGTAAAAGATACACATTCTTTATTTAAAAGAACTAAGTACTGCCTATAGTTTAGTCTGGTTAAATTCCTTCAAAAAGAGCCACATACACAAAACACATCAGTCCTTTCCCATGTGAAGAGTAATTAGTATGTGGAGACACAACAAGCAAAAACATTCATCTTCAGTATTTCATTTTCGTTCATGTTTCCCCCTCTCCATCATGTACTCTATTTTTTTAAAAAAATTTATTTATTTATTTTTGTTGCTGTAGATGGACAGAATGCCTTTATTTTATTTGTTTATTTTTATGTGGTGCTAAAGCTCAAACCCAGTGCTTCACATGTGCTAGGCAAGTGCTCTGCCCATGAGCTACACTCCCAGCCCCTATCTTGTACTCTTAAGGGTGTATGTGACTTTGGAGGAAAAAGTGGCATGATTTTGATTTTGAACTCTGCTATGTAGGAACAGCTTTGTTACCCAGAAATCTTTTTATGGGATTTTATTAGTGTCTCTAAAATATTGATGAATGTATTAAAAATCATTTATAGCTCTAAACTACTTGGTAAGCCCTAACTGTGGGAGGCAGCATGAAGAGGGGGCCCCCAGTTTTGCCTCCAACTAGATCTGTGACTACAGGCAAGACTCTGAATCTGTTTCACTACCTATGAGTCATAAACCAAGTGGAGTGGATGCTCCCTAAGAGGCCCCAGCAGCGGAAGCCTGCGGTGACTGGCAAGGGCTATGTGCTTCTGTGTGTGATTCTGCAATAGAAAAATAGGTCTCTGTAAATGTCAAAGGGTTACATATCTGTACAAGCAAATTAGAGTTATAACTTATTGATTCAAGCTCCAGTTATTCAAATTCCCTATGCTATGACTGTGAATCAGTCTTCAGCAGAATAGCTATTCATTTGAGCTTCTAAACATGAAGAATAGGGGGCTCTGGAAACAGCCAGATCTGGTTTGAATCTAGGTTCTGCTACCTACTGTGCCATCTTGGGAAAATTTTCTAATCTCTTTGAGTCGGATTCCTCATCTACAAATGGGATCAATAATAGTTATCTGCCCCTATAGTGTTCAAGGGAATGAAATATTAATGAAATATTTAAAAATACTTAGCACAGTTCCTGGTCCATTGTAAGTGCTTAATAATGTGAATACTTTTATTTCAGTTTATGTAATTATACTGTATTGCCGTCATTTGTCCAGGAGGGAATCTTTTGAGGATGTATGAGGAAAGAAGAGCTAAGATGAGATTATATAAATTCAGATTAAGAATAATCTGAGTTTTTCATTATTCCAGATGAGGAAAGAATGTCCCAAAGTAGTTTTGACACATCCAAGGTCACACAGATAAAGTTACAACAAAAGTGCAATAGAAGATAAAAGCATGGCATGATGTTACACGAGGCCACTCCCGCCACATCATGGTGTCTCTGAGACGCTTATCCAGGTGGCTGAACTGGGTAACAGTGGGTGAGCTATGGAACTGGGTTCATTCCTATCCTGAGTTTGGGAATCTTAGTTGGAGAGTGGCAGCTGCTGAGAAGTTTCTGGATTGTGTTGTTTTTCAGAAGTGTGGTACTGAAGAGCCTACCCATCTCATGCTCTGGGGCAGCAACTACAAGAGGCTAAGACTCTCAACCTAGATGGGTCGGGATTGCCTGAGAAGGTTTAAAAAGTACCAAATTAATAGAGTTCATTAACAGAGTCTCTGATATTTAGGTTGGGAGAGAAGGTAGGGTGTCTCAGAATCATATTTTTTTTGTCTCACTCTTAATTTCATAAAAATATCCAGAAAATTAAAATTATACATGTGAAAAATAGGTTGAATAACAATTAGCATTTAAAAATGGTTTTATAAAATTTTAGGACTGGTCTTCAAACACTTCTGTATTACATTTTTTTTTGAATAATGACCATCTTTCAAGAGAATCACTGTGCTGTTAAAAATAAACAAAATAATTTTTATTAATTTGCAGAGAATATCTTTAGGATCAGAATTTTTATATGCAATGTAGTCCACTGTTTTTGTTGGATCTTTAAGGCTACCAAAATCTTAAAATTCTGTTAAAAATCTCCTCTGGTGGTGCTGTTGCCTACTGGGATTGAGACCCCAGGTTGTAGGTGATTAGTCTCAGGATTCAGTACCCATTTCTTAGGTTCATCAATTATAGATTCCTCATGATTTCTGTATTGTTGGTATTTAAGGGTTATTTCCCCTAGTTGGACAAGAGTACTTGATAAAAAAAGGACAAAACAAAACAACCCTTCCCCTACCCCGCCCCCCAAAAAAGAAAGAATATATTCTCATATCTTAAGAGACACTTATATGATGTCAATTCCCTAGCTCAGGAAATAAAATGCCTTCTATTTTATACCCTGTGGGTGACAATTGTGAGTGAATGACTGATTGTCCAGGGGAGGTGATGTGGCATCAAGGAAAGAGCATTAAACTTGGAGTCAGGAGGTCAGGAGCCCTGGGATCTGGTTCCAATCCTGATGCTCAATGGACTCTGTGATCTTTGCAGTTTATTTTACCTTCTTAGATTTTTTTCCCCTCATCTGCAAATTGAGGGGGAATTGAACTAGATTTTATCTCAGATTCTATCAATCTTAAAATTCTGTTTATTCAATGATACATTTTAGTAGGTGCAACGGAAAGCTAAGTTCTTATTTTGCATTCTAGAGTCAGGTTCCTGAATACTTGAGAGTAAAATGGTTGTAGAGATTGCTGTATTGTAAGAAGAAAGTCTGTTAACCATGTCATTCTCAGGACTGTTCATGCCCAGTGGGGTCTAGTCTGAGTAGGATAGGCTCTAAATCTAGATGGCTGTTACCTGGGAAAAACTGGAGGGTTCAAGGTAGTAGAGACTGTGGTACAGTTGAAAAATAAGTGTGATAGGGGAAAAGGTGATAGGCCATCAGAGTGGAGCAGACGTTTTGGTTACAGAATGGAATAATGGAGTCTGATTTCAGAAGTAGAACAATTATAAATTATGACTAGGAAGGCCCAGGGTTGGCCATAGGAATGGTGTAGAAATGAGGTCAAGATCTCTGGTACTGGGGAGAACAAGGAATTATGTGACTCAGACCTGCATAGGTTGTCCAAACCAATTTTGGGATATACTGGAATGGTGGCAGTATTAGAAATAGAGAACACAATTGTAAGCCAGGTGTCAAAATTCTCAGTGAAGGCAATGTCGTAATCAGAGGGTGGTGGGTAGCTGGTCTCTCAGTCCATTCAAACTGCTATAAGAAAGTGCAGTAGACCCTTTTCCCACAGTTTCACTTTCCATAGTTTTAGTTACCTATGGTCAGGAAGAGTACTACATATTTACTGAGAGCGACAGCAAGAAAGACCCTTTTACATAATTTTTATTACAGTATACTGTTATACTTATTTATTGTTATTATTATTATTAGTTATTGTTGCTATTTTCTTACTGTGCCTAATTTATAAATTAAACTTTATTATATGTATAAAAAATAATATATAGAAATTGATACTATCTGTGGTTTCAGGCAAAACTGTGGGTTTTGGAATGTATCCCCCATGGATACGGGGGGGGGGATTATTGTACCTTTGACTGGTGTTATGGTTTAAACATGAGATATTCCCCCAAAAGCTCATGTGTGAGATAAGGAAGAAACGTTCAGAGGTGAAATAATTAGGCTATGAAAGCCTTAATCTACTGGTATGGATTAACTTGGGTGGTAACTGTAGCAGGTAAGGTGTAGCTGCAGGAAGTAGGTCTCTGGGGATGTGCCTTTAAGGTGTAGGTTTTGTCCCTGTGAGTGGAGATCTCGCTCTGCTTCCTGGTTGCCCTTTCCTGAGCTGCTTTCCTCCCTCACACTCTTCTGCCATAATATTCTGCTTTACTTCAGGCCCAGAGATATGGAGTTGGCCAGCAGTGGACTGAACTTCTAAATTGTGAACCAAAATAATTTTTTTCTTCTTTACATTGTTCTTTTCAGGTCTTTTGGTCACAGTGGCAATAAAACTAACTAAAACAATTGGTTAATTATAAACAAATAGAAAGCTTTTTACTCACATTGGCTGGGTAGTCCAAGATCAAGGCACTGGCAAATTCAGTGTTTTTTTTTTTTTTTTTTTTTTAGAATTTTAATATTTATTTTTAAAAAATTTTTTGGTGGACACAACATCTTTGTTTGTATGTGGTGCTGAGGATGGAAGCTGGGCCGCACGCATACCAGGCAAGCATGCTACCGCTTGAGCCACATCCCCAGCCCCGAAATTCAGTGTTTGATGAGGGCTCTGTGCTTCATAGATGGTGGCCTTGTGGCTATATCCTCCATGGCATATGGGCAAAATCTGTAGGAGGCATTCTCAGACCTCTTTTATGAGAGTATCAATCTTGTCTATGAGGGTAGAGCCCTCATGGCCTAATTACCTTCTCAAGCTCACGTTTCTTAATATCATCACATTGGAGAATAAGTTTCAATGTATGGATTTTGTGGGGCACAGATATTCAGACAATAGAAGTAGGACAGTGATGTTTCTTAGGGGAAGAATGAGATAATCTGAAGGGTTTTTTATTTGTTTATTTTTTTTAAAGAGAGAGAGAGAATTTTTTTAATATTTATTTTTCAGTATTCGGCGGACACAACATCTTTGTTTGTATGAGGGGCTGAGGATTGAACCCGGGTCGCACGCATGCCATGCGAGCTTGCTAGCGCTTGAGCCACATCTCCAGCCCCATCTGCAGGATTTTTAAAAGAGAGTGGAAGAGTAAGTCTGGAAGTGAAAGTGGAAATGAGATGGTACTTATATTACATCCTCCCTGAGTAATACTTTGGGTAAAAAGCAGTTCCCATTTGAGAGCTGGTATCATACAGTTATTATTATTATTATATTAATGTTATATTATGTTGTTATTATTTTTATGATGATGCTGTTCTACCAGAGATCATCACTTCCACTTAGGGGTCTGCCAGTGCAGACAGAATTTACTTTGAACCTTTCAAAAACCTTGGTTGTCCCACCTTTAAAGAAAATTTTTTTTTCAACCTAATTTCCACAACATTGACTTCTTCTGAGACTTGCATAGCCTCTCCAGTCCTCAACTTTTGAAGAGTGGTAGATATTTGGTTCCTTAGTCTAAACAGAAGCTGATTTCTTTGAATGGGAAGTTCAGCAAATTATTGCAGTAATGTGTATTGATTCCTTCTGCTTCAGCAGCTAGATCAATGTGAGGAGTGAATGTCATTATATTCTATGCTGTCTACAGTCCAAGATGTATGAGAAGTCACTGGCAAAAACTCTCAAGTTTTCCTTGGAATAATTGTGAAAAATTCTGTATTATTTCTGGAAAACTCAGGGAAGTTATCTGGTTATGCCCATTTGAAACCAATATCAGAAAGTCTAGGGTCTTTGATTCTATTTGGGGAACCAGAATTGTTGGCTTTTGGGTTTTTTTTTTTCCTTAGTGTTGTGGGGATTACGGGCCAAGATACTAATATATGTAGTCCCCTTGAATTGTTTATCTGTGAATATGCAGAATCAATACCTATGTTTTCTGAAGAGAATATAACCATTTTACATTGGGATAGAGGTAAATATAAAAAAGTGCTTAGTTTTACGGTAAATAATATACTATAGAAACAAAGCAGTTAAGATCTTAGTTTAGCCTCAATGTTTTACAACAAAGTAAATAGCCAAGAGAAGAAGTAAAGAGGCTTCCCCTAAGTTATCATCCAGTTAGAACTCAGCCAAGCAGAGGACCCAGGAATACAAGCTTTGGTTGTTTGTGATTCTCAGTGGGGTGTATATCTGTCAGTGGAAACTGTGTAGTTAAAAAACCAAGTAGTGCTTTGTCCTATGTTTTAATCTTTCTTTAAACATGGTATTTGGTTTCTTCTGAATTTTAGATAATATTTAAGGCAGACTCAAAAATGTTCAGAAGACAGACTTATTTTGGTAAGGATGAAGGCATTGATAACAGGAGGCATTTCTCTGGGAGACAAAACAGACATGATCATTTACAACCCAGGGAAATGTAGTTGGAAGATGAAATTGAGAAACTAGGCTAAATTGAGAAATGGAGTGTAAAGGTAGGGTTTCCAAAGTGTCTTGGGCTTCTTTGACATGAAATGTCACAAAATTTCTGATTAAGCCTTAACAACTGTCATGGAATTTTTGCTTTCTTGTGTGTGCATTTTTTTTAAAGAGAAAATTACTGAGGAATTTAAAGAGATGGAGTGGAATAGCTAGAATTAACTTTCTGAGTATTTTCAAATGGTGTCACTAAAATGTGGTTTATTTTGCCCAAAGAGCAAATATGATGTTGACGGAAAGAAAGAGTCTTCAAATCACCCTCTCAGGGAAAAGTTTACTGTCCACAACTCTATATACTTTTCTCTATCATGGGGATAATACATTTTCAGTGAGCAAATATTTTTTAAGGAATATATCTTTTCTTAATGCTGGTTGAAAAAGAAAAATTTAATTGGAGGAACATATTGGTCATAAACTGTGGAATCGGTGAACTTATTTTTACTGATTTTTTCCCCCCATTGAATTTACTGATTTCAGAACAAAACTGGCTGGCTACTTTGGTACAATTCTTTCAGTCATAAGCTAGTCTTTCCAATTGTCTCAGTCCATTTTCTGTTGCTAATCACATAATACCACAGACTGGGTAAGTCATAAAGAAAAAAAGGTTCATTTTGGCTCCTGGTTCTGTTTCAAGGTTGAGGGTCCACATCTGGTGAAGCCCTGCCAGCAGAAAGGTGGTGCATGACATCACATGAGAGAGAGGGAGAGCTTGAGAGACCTAGTGATTCTCCATTAATCCATTAATCATATAAATGGATTAACTCATTCGGGAGGGCAGAGCTCTAGTCACTCCTTAAAGGTCCTTCCATTTAATATAATGATGAGGATTGAGTTTCAACATGAGTTTCCGAGGGGACAAACCATATTCAAACCATAGCACCAGCCAACACAAAGCAAATTAAAATAAATTCAAAAATTATTCAGGAATGCTATATTCGTGTGAACTAACAGTTATTACTAAGATAATAAATAGATATGCTCCTTTGAGGAAAAATCAGACATTGAAATTTACCCAGCATAAACCTTATGTTGACAGTAGTATATTTTTTCTAGGTTCAAGTACTGATTTGGTCCATCAAGGTGCTTAGAAGCATACACTGGAAGCTGAGGCTGACTAAGCAGAAAAATAATATTTAAAAAAGCTCATAGAATTATTGGCCTGAAGGGAGAAGCTGTACTGAGGTTAAGATCCTAGGAACTATGTATAAAACCATTCCTTTGTAGCATCATTGGTACTTGCTTGAGTACCAACCCTACTCATGCACCAGAAATTTGGCATGGCAATAGCTCCCAATGCTTAAATCTGGATACCTGCTGTGGTCCATGAAACAAGAAATAGGCTCCTCATGAAGTATCCTTTATATCAAATTTCTCACTTTTGAATCTTAATTTCACAGGAATCCAGGGCACATATCCACATGTTAGCTTCAAAGGACATTGGAGTAGTGCAGAAATCTAGAAAGATTCCACCTTGGGAGTTACAACTTGGAAGATTTTCTAAACACAGCAAAGGTGTTCAAAATGTGCTGGGCTTCTGGAAAGCATTAAAAATACTCACTACTTTGTATGTTCTTGAGCAGATCACATCTCATTAATCCTCAGTTTTTCCTTTGTAAACTGGAATTTATTGTTTTTCTACAAAGCAGGCATTTTAGCAAATGGACTCTTATGCAAATGAAATTCCAGGGTCCAAATTATATTCTTACTTCTGGGACCTAATGATTAGCCATGATAGGCCTGATTCTCATGTGGACTTCCAAACTATTTAGAAGTTAATGATAATATATGTGGGAAAATTTATAATGTATTCTGTGCCCTACTTATCACCAGGTTTCCCACTGTAGAGTAGTAGCCTACTAGAATAAAGGACATGGGTAGTTCTTCTTTGTTTATTATAGTGAGGTTCAGGCAAAAGAGTGTGTCTTCTCCAACTTAGGAGGATTTTGTAGATATGTGTCCCACTTCATGAATATTGGGAAGTGAAAGTTTTAGCTAATCACATCACAGAGCTTTATGTATAATAGATTATCCGAAACTGATCTGAGGGACATTTGGTTCTGAGTGTGGGGAAATATAACCAGTAAGGCTTGGGATATTTTATAGCTATATTGAGCATTTACTGTGTGATAGAAACTGTGTTTCACACGCATGGTCTCATTAAATTCTTACTATATAATTCCTTGATGTATACACTGTTGTTATCTCCATTTCATAGATGAGGAAATTGAAACTCATGAAGTAATTATTCAGAAGTGACAGGAATGTAAGGGCACATCCAGGACTTGAATTAAAGTCTATCTGAACCTGTCACTGGTACTTTTAACCATCATATCTGGTTTACTGTGAAGTCCTGTGTTCACACAAAGGGCTACTCTTCCCTGGAGTGCAAAGCACTCTACATTCCACTGACACCTCCAAACAGCATTTGGTTCCAGTAGCCTTGACCCCAATCTTTACTTTTTGGGGTTATCTGTTCTAAGGGTCATCTTTACTTCCCATTTGACTTTTTCTTATGACATAACTCAGACTTGGGCTTTCTCTTCTTCTGTCCTTCCTACCTTACATGACTCTTGTCTTGGTTGAGATTTTTTTCCTCACACCTCATTAACTTCTGACCATGAATCTCCTGGGACTTCACTCATGTACCTTCAGGAACTGGCCTGGTAGGAGTTGTTTGTAACTTACGTATGAATATGTAATGATAAATCCTATAAATTAAAAAAACAACACTAGGTCAGTGAAGCAGAACATTCCTCAGCCACGGGAAGCACTGTCTCCATTTCATCAGCATCATGATAACATGAGCTCCCCTTTCTCCACCTCCCCTCTGCATTCTCCATGGTCCAATTGAAGACCTCAAATACTTTATTTATAGTCTCTCATCTCTGAACAGGAAACACTATTCATTGTTAGGGTTTCAAGCAGATTCTATATTGAGGACTTGGTTTCAGTCTCTTTTGCAAACCCCATTTCTATACTTCCATTGCTAGTGGATATTTTCTTGTTTTTGTATTTTTTTATTGGTTCTTTTTAGTTGTACATGACAGTAGAATAATAAATAAAAGCATGGAATATATCATGTTTTTAGTTCAGACCCCAGGACCTGGATATTTTCAATTCTCTCCTGCAGCATGATAAAAGCAAAACTCTTCACCTTTTCTTCTTCCAGCTTGTTACCTCTTTTCCAATTCATTTTCAACTATCTTAACCCATTATCGGAACCTCTATTATTCCTATTAGCATGCTAGGTACAGATATTTTGAACTTGAATAGTTAAGTGTTTTTCACAAAAGGATAATAAATTCCTATCTAATAATTTCCATTTCTATCTTTTTCTTCTCAGTTTTAGTAAACAGGGAATTTATAGCCAAGGGCAGAGTTTATCTTGGCAATGTTGATAGGTGAAATCTGAAGGTTTCATCACATCCATGAAACACACCAGGTTGGAACAACCAGATAACAATGCAGAACATTATTAGTTTTATTTAAGGTGTGCTGCTGATATAATCCCCGGAACTGACTTTGGCCATGCATTTAGGTCACCCTTATCATCCCATGTGATTAAAGATCAGGCTTTTCTCCTGTCCCCCCAATTCTGTTTTCTTTCATTCTAATGTATTTTTCATTCTGAAAGTAAACACGTAGGGCCGTTCTGGTGGGAGCTGTGAGGTTATATCAACTTTGTTAGCTATAAAAACTACTGGATTGGCTGTTAGATTTTAAATGGATTTGTCATCCACCTTGACAGATCCAAAAGCAGATTTTATGACTTGCTTTAAAATAAAGTTAAACTTAATTCTTCCATCATATCCCAGGAGTCTTGTCCTTTTGAATTATTTAAGTCTTGCTAACAATCCCATGACATATTATCCCTTAGTTGTGATGGATTGAGATGGAATAGATCGACTCCTAGTGCCAAAGAATCCCCAAGACACTGCTTCAGATCAAGTTCATGAATTATTGTCTCCTCTTTGAGCCCATCGCAACATTAATTAGAATCAGAAATAATTTAGATGTCTAATCTGAAATCAAGAGTTGTATTCTTGGTGTTGAGAATTATACCATATTATGTGATATGGGGCCACGTGTCCATGGCAATAGAAATATTGCATTTGTAATGATTAGAGTTGTTGAAATCTCTAAGAGTCCTTACTAAGTGTGGAAAGGACATATTCTGTAATTCTAATGGGTGAAAATTAATAGGGGATGCTCAAAACTTACGTGTAACTTGAATATTCATGTCCTTATGTGATGACAAAATGAGATCATATTTGTATTTATATTGCATATGCATAATATATAATGTATAATATAATTTGTAATTATAATTAAATGCAATTGATATAAGTATACTCTTACATTAATTCCCAAATAACAATGATTTTTGAAAGTTTTCCTGACATTAACTTAAACCCTTAAAGTATTTCCATAGATATTTCTGAATCCCAAAGATATATCTCACATGCACACACCAACTGGTCCATCAAATGCAATGTCCAGCTGATAATTGCTCCAGTCTCCTCTACTGATTGTATACACAAAGCTGCTTGAAAAGAGCCTTGCCACTCTCCATGTTGCCAGTGCCACCATGAACAAACCATTGACCCCTCTTTATGTTCCCCAAAATATCATGCTCAGAGTACCATACTGTTTTCACCTCCTCCACACCGTCTCCAGGCTATTTTGTTTATGTGCCATCTCTCCAAGTACACTTGTTCCTGATAATCAGCTCTTGAACAGAGTACCATGAAGACCCCCATGAAAAGCAGTTGCATTAGCTATAGGGAATTTACCCTTGTAATTATGTGGTTCAAATTCAGCAGAAGTACTTTCCAGTAAGAAATATCCTGAGGTTGTGTGTGTGAGTATGTGTGTGTGTGTGTGTGTGTGTGTGTGTGTGTGTAAGACATACACCATAAACCTTAACCCCATTGGAGAGATTGCCTGTCTCATGGAATATGTTCAACCATAATAAATATGAATAAATATATATATATATTCCTTGAGTTGTGAATCTAAGTGGGGTTAGTTTATGGTAGAAACAGTGTGAGCTTCAGGAAGAGAGAGGGGTGGACATCTCTTATTTCTATGCAGCTTCTATCTAACTTGAATGGACCAGGAGATTTTGTGCAGCAGAGAAGGGGCCCAAGAAGGTTGGAAAATCCTCAGTGCTCTGGAGATCCAAAGTCTAAAAGTAATCAATTCAATGGATGCTAAGA